>NW_019386118.1:114626-154765 GCF_000671375.1 Centruroides sculpturatus | reverse complement strand
TAACCTGTATTGATGTTATAAATGGAACTATATTAATACTGAACTAAAACTACAATCCTGGGGATAATTCATTGTCTTATTCAAATAGAGAGGAAAAAGTATTCTCTGTGATTTGATGTCCTTGATCTGATGTCCATGTTGTCCATTCTAAACACTAACAATGATTACAATATATTGTTAGAAAAGATTTTGACAATGCAATTAACTTAAAAAATCTATTCATTCAATTGAATATCAAACTTTAATACATTAGAATATTACACAATTAAAAAATGGGAAATGCTAAAATAAAGTTTATAGAAATTATTGATTAGATTTAAGAATTTAACTAATTTTTTCATCCTATTGTTTGTTTTAATTTTCTTTTAATTTTTTCAACAAAAATCCTATAAACGTATACTTTATAAGGTGAAAGACTATTTATAAACCACCTGAAAAAGATCAATCTCTAAAAAACTTGAAAAAACTTTTTGAAATTGATATTATATTTACCAAATGTAAAATCAAAATTGTGCAGTGCCATATAATTTTCTGTAACAGACAGATAGGAATTAAATTGGGTAATATAAAAATATAGTTTTAATAAATATAAAAATTTAATCTATTTAAATTTAATCTATTATTAGGCATCTGTGGAGGATGGAAAGGGTAATTATTGTACCTGTCATTCTCTCCTGTACAGATGTGATACCACACACACTACACAAAAGCCTGGGAACATTACAATTGAATAGAATACATACATCACACTACAGAAGGCCACTATATTGAATACGTGCCATATTGTTAGGAAATTTCTGAATACAGACATAGACACTGACACACGTATTTCATTTTAGTTTTTGGTTGCTATGCCTTGACTCTGGTCTGGCATAGTACACAGCCACTGGTGTGAACCAAGTATAACCCACTAAACCCAACATAATAATAATAATAGTACAATTTTCCACATGAAGATCAAGGGCAATTGTTTAGGCCTAATGATTTTGATATGAATACAAAAATCAAAACATGAATGAATGTCAGAAATATTGAATCAAAATCAGTTCCAGAAAATCATCAAAACTTTATAATTTAATAATGCTAAATTCAGACATAATTAAGTCTTAATATATTAAAAAACTTAAAAGTTTCAAAACATTCTCTGGTAAGATATAATCGCTTTAAAAAATATTATTACTTTTAACAAGCTACTAGATTATATAATATACATGTAATTTTTTAAAACAGAAGATAACTTATGCAATATAAATTTACATACATTTAAAAAGAAATGAAAAATATTTATCCAGTTAATTGGTTAAGATTACTTTTTTAATGGGATTGTCATTACTACTGAATACATTGAAATATGGAATAAAAAGTATTAAATTTGTTAAAATGCACAAACTATTAATTACATTGTGCTCTTATGTAAATACTGAAAAAGTTCTAACTTATATTTTTTATATAAATGTACTAAAATGCTTTTCTCATCTATCAAATCAACTAATTGTCTTTTGGCTATTTTACCTTATTTCACATGCAATTAATTATAATTTTTTCAGAAGAAAATAAATAAATATCAATTTTGTCTTAAAAACTTTGATAAAATCATTTAAACTACCAATTTCTTTACTGCTATTTTAATTATTTAAAAAAATATTTGATAATTTTAATAATAGTTGACAAAAACATTCCTTTTGTATAAACTTTGATATAATTATTATATCAATGTAAATACAAAAGGAATGCAGATGACGCAAAATTATTTTGCATAACCTGTCATATGAATGTCAAATAAACACATTTTTTAAATATTGTTTTTAATTTTGTGAATATAATTCATTACAGAATATTAAGATTATTTTTAAAACTATTATTAACAACTTTAATTGTTACTAGTTTAATTTATGCTGCTAAATAGTATGAGTATGCTTTAATTCAATATTTCATTCTGCATGTAATGTTTCTTATTTTTCAATGTTAGATAAACTATTCATATGTTTTAAAATTATGGCATATATATCAGATTATTCTATTAATTATTATGTAATTTAGTCTTTCATTTACTAATAATCTATTAAAAATACATATTAAGTTTACCCTAAATTCAAGAGTTCAAATTGCAATTTATCAAAATTTTTGTCTGATTTTTCCATCTTTCAGACCAGGGGCTGTATTCTGGTCACTGTCTCTTGTCTCTCACAAGCTAGTCGCTGATTGGAAAATCATTTGTTTACGTCTCGAGAAATCATCACGTCTCTCCAAATGCAATTCTGGAAAACTTTTTCTCTCGAAGATTCTCTTGTTACTCAGAGACGAGCAGATAGTTGTCTTTTGTCTCAATTTCATTACATCCAATATGGACGACTGGATGCTGCTTGTGCTGCACAATTGTATTAGAGAACGTTCTCTACTTCAGGAAAAAATATTTTGAGAGAAAATATGCTGATATTTTTTCAGTGCCTACTTGGAAATGCCAAAAATTCCATTTTTTTTTTAATTATTTTACATCAATTACTGAACTATTGAATATGATGTTAATCTTAGATAGTTAAGGAGAAATTAGATGATAATGATGGATCACACGCTTTGGTGAACTGAAGGTGTGTTGTATAGAGATTGAGCTCCGCCTCTGTGAGGTACTTTCATTTGTTCCTAATCAGCTTTGTGAGGAGAGACTTTTCCACATATGGAAGAAACTGTCGTAGACATGGTGGAAATGCCTTGTACTTATGAGAAATAGATTTAGGTACAATCTTTTGCATTCTGCAGCTTAACAGAAAGTGAAGTTGGGCAAGTAGTTTGTGCCACTATTTCTTTAGCTTCAGCAACGTGTAGAAGAGGTTTTTTGCAGTTTCCAACTCTTAATGATCAATATGACAATTTTCATGCCAAATATTGTATACTAAATGGAGAAGACACTGAGGACGATGTTACATGTACGTTTTTTATTGCAAGCACTTTCGATGAACCTATAGTCGTCATCATCAGGCGAAAATTGGAAATTTACCGAGAAGTTAAACGGAAATAATCCAAATATAGAATAGAATGCTTAAAATTTAAGTTGAAGCTTATGTGAAAGCCGTTAAGAACACGAAGCAAATATTCAAATATATTCAAAAACTGAACGAGCAGTAAGCTTTGTGATGTTTTTCAGCAGTGCATGTGTGGATCCAGACTTATGCTATGCGTATACTGGAGAATGCTAATAGTTGCTTAATTGCTTATACAGTGTGACCCATACAGTGGGCAGATCGAGAGTAGGAGTGTTGCATGCATCCTAGGTGGTAGTTAAGAGAGATTCCCATATAAAAACAATTTTTAAATCTTTACAGCTCCTGAGCATAATTGCTTGGGACCATAGCGGGTTATAACCCTGGTCGAGTACCTTTTTTGTCAGCTCTAGATGGTAATATTTCGAAAAATATCTAAGTACACATGCTTTTCTAACTTAGGTTTTTAACATTTTTATTTGTTAAGAGACAAATTGACATTACAATCTGTAAGACCATTATAAAACAAAAAACATAACTTTGTCAAAAGTATGTGCTTTATTTGAATGTGTGCTTTCCTTGCCATGTGATATATATGTACTCTTCATTTTCAAAAATATTACAATTTCATTGATTAAAATTCTATACCATGTTGCATGCGCAGATAACCCAAACATATATAATCAACCTAGTAGAATTGTGACGTCATCAACGAAGATGATCATTAAAAGTGACCAGAATTGCCACTGTCTCTAAGAGACGAATTTCGTCTCTAGTTTTGACGTCATTCGTCATTGAAAGAAAAGATGAGAGATACGTGACCAGAATATGGCCTCAGCAGTTCTTAAACTGTGCTCTGCAGACACCCAAGGATTTGCAAGTATATTTTCAAAGACTTTTTCAACATCATTAAAAAATTCACAAAAAGATATGTACATAAAAATTAAAAATACTATATGTGTTGAATAATATTTTATTTAATACAAGATATTTCTAATTGTGAAGACCATGTGTGCATAAACTTTAAGAACTGCTAATTCAAATTAAGTAGTTTAAAAATAAACTACAACCATATAAAATCATTATGTTCAATTACTTTAATATAAAAATAATAGATTTGGCAGTATACATTGTTAAATACTAAAAAGTAACTATATACAAATATTTTGAAACTTTTAAATTTAAAAATTACAGACTATAATATAATTATGAAAATTTTTAATGTTTCTTACTTATCACTAATCTCAGTATATTCAGTCATTGCAAGTTTCCTTTGTGCTAAAGCATCCTTAATTTCTTTATTCTGTAATTTTAATTTTTCTTGTGCTTCTATTAAATCCTACAACAATAAAATAGATACAAATTATTAGATTAATAAGTTATTAATTTCTATATATTTTTTAATAATATAAAATTATACTTGTGATATATTTAAACTCCAAAACTCAATTTATTCAAATTCAATTCAATTCTTTTTTGTCTGAACCTTAGTTTGTTAAAAGGGGGTTAAAGTATTACATAAGCTGGAGTTAGAACAGAACAAATTAATGTAATAGATTAATGTTTGTAAATTTTTTCAATTAGCTTTCTCTGCTAAACATATTGTTATATTTATGTTTAATAAAATTTATCAAACATATCTTTTGATTGTTTACTGTTTATAATAATTTTTATTACTTGTTGCTCTATTCAATTTTGCATATTTTTGAGGTCTTGAATGTTAGGAGTCACCCAATATCTGGAGGTCCCTGGGGCCAGGCCCAGTAGGTCCACACCTAAAGATGGGTCTGATTGAAAATGTTTGTTTTTTTTTCCAACAAAAACCAATCATCTTGTATGGTTTGTTCACAACACACTCTTATAATTAATGTTTGATAACTTTCGATCAAATGAGGATCTTGAAACAATCATAGAACAGAGAAATCATGTCAATCTAACAAATTTTTCAACACCAACAACCAATTATATGTATAATTACCCATCGTCAAACACAATTTATACAGTTTGTTATAAGCAACTTGAACATAACTTTTATCATCTAATTTCAAATGTCTAATCCAAAATGAAACTATTGATTTTATTATTATTAATGATATTCTAGAAACACCAAGTTCCAAACGCAACATGTAAGCTGAAATTTTATTACAGTAATACCCCGACTTACGCGAACCCGGAGTTACGCGATTTTCAAATCTCGTCAATTCGTCTTTTGTTTGAGCGCCACGAAACTCTTGATTACTCACTCCCCCCACACTATTGTTCAGCTTATATGTTCAGATGTGTCGCGCGGAATCGATACATAGCTACAATTTATTTTGTGTTATTTATTTCTGTGTTTGTTATATCTACGGAGACTCGAGAGACTGTACTATGTCATCCAAACGAAGTAGAACTAATTCTTCTGCATCAAACAAGAAAACAAAATCTTTATCTTTGGAATGTAAAGTTAACATTGGGTATGTTCGTAAAGTTGAACGAGTTAAACGAGAATGACGTCATCGTTATTCCTATTTCGTTAGACTTTTCGAACGATTCGTTACTAACGCGTTTAACTCGTTTGACTTTACGAATGTATCCATTATTAAAGACTTCGATACAAAAATGAAAATTTGTCAATTGGCAAAGAAGTTTGATCTACCGGAATTGTCGGTCAGAACAATTATAAAAGGCAAAGAAAAAATTCTCGAAGCTGTGAAAAATGCTCAATCTTTAAATTCAAGCATCATTCGTAAACGTCATGGTATTATCGCTGAGATGGAAACAATATTAAAATTATGGCGTAATAATCAAATGTGAAAAATTGTAAAATAATATAGGCCTAATTTGTTATACATATGTATTATCTAAGATTTTATTAAACATTTTTTTCTAAATTATTGTTTTCTTTAGTCTCTGGCCCCAATTAAAAATTATTTGTATGTATTTATATGCGAAATTATACCCCGACTTACGCGATTACCGCTCAGTCCCACCTATCGCGTAAGTTCGGGGTATCACTGTATATAACACAAAAATTTTTCTAACATATAAAGCAAAGGCAATTTTATTGTAACTAATTGCCAATACAGCAGAGCATAAAGTAGTACAGATGAAATCACTGAGTGAAATAAATTTATATAAATATGAGCAGAATTAATTTTAGCTCTTGAAAGAATAGGCCATATTGAACCCATTGCCATTTTAGCCTTATGTATACTATATTTTTTGCCTGTAAAAATTGTCCAGAAGACAAAAATAATACTCCCAAGTATATGCAATACGAAACGACTTGTAAATGCTTATTATTAAAAAATCATCTCTTTCTGGGTGATCATCTACCACCCTTCTTGAATACCATTACTTTATTTTTAGAAAAATTTATAGTTAATCCATAGTCATAGCAAAATTTCTCCAGAATTTCAATTGTACTTTGTAACATTTGTGGGGTATCAGTAAAAATTACAGAGTCGTCAGCATACATTCATACATGTAACTCAACTTGATCAGAGAGAGAAATCCCAGGTAAACCAGATTTAATAAGTTGAACTATCAGACCATTGACATACAAATTAAAAAGCAGTAGGCTCAAAATCTCACCCTGCAAAATTCTTATGTCGACACCAAATGAATCAGTTGTTTCAGATAATATTTTCACTTTTGCAGTTGCAGTATATAGAATATATATCAATCACAAGACCAAGAAACTGTTTATTTAAACTCATCTTTCTAGTAGGGCCCATAAAATTTTATGATTAATGGTATCAAAAGCAGATCTAAAGTCTACAAAAACAGCATAAAGTTTTCCTCTCTTTTTCTGCAATTTTAAATGTACGAATGCATTTAATACAAACATTTGATCCTGACATGATCAGCCAAGTCAAAAACCTACTTGCTCCTGACACAAAATATCATATTTAATAATCCAATCTTCTAATCTTTTATTTAATAAAGACGTAAATAGTTTACCAATTAGAGGAACCAAAGATACGGACGGGTCAATAGTTTTTGGGGTCATACACATTGCTTTTTGTGAGGGCCAGGATTTAAGAATGATGAAATTCAATTCAAACATTTTTTATTTTCATCTGCTGTTTTTCAACAAAAAAAAAAAATAATAATAATAATAATAATTTTAGAAAAAATTAGAATTAGTTCAAAAGAAAGAAAGAAAAAAAAACCTGACAATTTTTCCCATAAAAATCAATCATAAAACCCTGTTCCCACAAAAATATTTCCTTGCAGAAGATGAGTTGACAGTTATGTCATAATTATGTCACTTAACCCACCATTGGTCCAAAGAGATCACCTTTGACGTACGTGGGGAAATCTCGAGAAAGGAGCCCCCAAATAAAAGGCAAGTGCGATGACGACAGAGGGAAAAAAAGTTATTTTTGTATTGATGTGCGTGTGTGCGTGTGCCTGTGGATTTTCTGCCTCTCATTGCCACCGTCTTCAATAGACTTCCTATCTGAACTGTTCTATGATTTTGGGACTTATGTCAAATCAACAAACTCTTTCAACGAACCCGAGAAGAATCCAAGCTCAAGTATCATCAAGAATCAACATTTACGATTAGAGGTATTTATCCTACTCGTGATGATATGTAAGCTCTGTCTCGAGTTCTTTCAAAACATGGTCAAGGTTGCGACTACTATATTACTGTTAGTTACTTTCCCAAACAAAGTATTGATTGTTTAGAATTAATTAACTATATGGGATGTTAACCCAGATATATATATATACACTCTCAAACCTTTAATAACCTATGTCTATGTAAATATGTATATAAATGGATATATTGTTAATGAAATTTGATTGGTGTATGTTTCTTCCGACATTATCATCTCCTCCATTTCGAACCCGCAAGAATGAACGAGATTGCTTGTGTTTCATCGGTTATGGGGTTACTCATTGATCTCCCTTAAACACGTATCTATCTGCCGATAAATTGATAGATTGGTATCAGATCCTGATGAGAGAAAAGATCTAACGATCCCTTTTTTTCATAATTCTTTTCCGCTCAACAGAAACCATCCTTTAGACAAGTGAGACCAGATCCCAAGGTCTAGTGTCGATTAAGAGGTAGTAATTAAGAGGTACTTGCAAACATCCTATCCCTGATTAGTCTCACATGTTTTTATATATTGGAATAATCAAAAATTCAATCCATTTCTCTGGGAAAGTAGAGTCTCTTTTAATAGCATTAAAAAACCTCCAATGTTGTAAGAAGAAAGTTTTCTGAAAAACACTTTAAATATATTCTGTTCTAATAGAATCAATTTCAGGTGAGGTACCAGATTAAAACAATTAATAGCTCCATTTAGCTCCTCCCATGTAAAATCTGTAAAACATTCCATTCCTATTGGAAACACTTTACACACATTCATCAACAATTTTTCATCATTAATAAATAAAGAATGTTCTTTAGAAAATTTAGTAGCATAATAATTGAACCATCTTTCCAAGGAAATTCTTGAATTGTAATCCAATGGACTTTAAGGACTTAAGTTTAAAGGTATTAATTATTTGCCAAAATATTTTAGAGTTGTTTGATTTTATCAATCTTTTATTTAAGCTAGAAAAGTAAGACTGTTTTTCTTTTGACATACTTTATATTCTTTTAAATAGCTTTCATACAAAACATAAGATTCATCTGTATTTGAATTTCTTGCCTTCTTGAATAATTTCCATATAGCCTTAATTTGTTTATGATAGCTCTAGTATTACTCAATCAATCATCATTAATAAATATATTTTAAGCTTTTAAATTACTAATATTTTTATAAATTAAAAATTTATCTTCAAAATTAAACAACTCATAAATAATCAGTCTTCTTGTATTCGGTTTATATCTTCCAACTCTAAAAGCACATTTAATATTGACATCTGTAATCTTTAAATTATCGTTAAAAAGTTTTTGAACCTTAACTAAACCATTGTCCATTTTATCATCATCCTCTAAGCCTGAGATTATATTGTTATTCTTTCTTTATCTTCTTATCTCATTAACTTTTCATGCAAATTATTGCATATTATATTTATTTCCATATTTAATTTGCATTCTTTAACATAATCTTTTTCTCTGTCAGCTTCAAGAGCAGAGTTCACAACATTTACCAATGCTGTATCTATATTCTCAATTCACACTTGCATTCTATCTGAATGCTCTAAAAGTAATTGTAGTTCCTATTTGAAGAAGCTTGTAATTTCAGCAAAAGTCTAATTCCTTCTTCAGCATTAATCTCCTTTCCGGCACTTATATAAGACAAGATCAACTGTTCTGTTGACTTACCTGAAACATTTTCCTCACTTCCAGATCATTTTCTTACATTCTGTGGCAATCTGTCTTGAAATAGTGGCAAAAAAGTTTTCCTTTTCTGAGCCTGAAACTCTGACATTTTTCAAGAAAGCAAAAATGAGTCAAATCACAAAAGAGCAAAAAATTTAATGCCAACAGCAACAAGAGCCAAAAAGCACCCCAAAAATTCAATTTAAAAATGTACAATTTTATTATTTTTTATACCATCAAAAGATTTTTTCAATTTTGTATTGTTGATGTGGGCACAAATTAGATACATATTGTTTTTCAGATACAAACATCGCTAAACCCAATATATAATATAGCTACACACCAACTGAATGCCGAAAATCTATCGGGCTAGTATAAGGCTAATTATTAAATTAATTACATAACCAATTTGGCTTTAGAGGTAAGCGTTAGGCGCCATCTCTTATTAATATTAATAATTATAAATAAATTAATTAATTTAAATAATTTAGAACCGCTGGGAGAAAAAATCGGCCCAGAGCGGGACTCAAACCCACAACTCCTGCTTACCGTGCAGATGTGTTGCCAGTTACGCTATCCGGACCTCCAGTCCAATCTCCTCTTCCAGCGTATAGAAGCTAACTATATAACCATCGACGGTTATTACAACGCTGGCTGGGAACACATTCAGTGCCCACGTCCTACAAGGCACTCAACCGGCCATCACAAGCCCCAGCATACTAGCCCGATAGATTTTCGGCATTCGGTTTTTCGGATTCAACACCATTACATAATTAAAATTTTCTGAAACACTGATTCAAAATAAAACTGAGTACACCAAATTGTGTTTTCACACAGTAGGTGCGTCCTAAAAAATCCAAGTAAAAAAAAAACATGGTTCTTATGGAAAAAAAAAAATTTATTCTAAACCTATAACTCCATCTCCATTAGAATGTCAAAAGTTAAACTAATTAACTACTTTTTCTGAAGGATAACCTGTAAATCCTCTCTCTTTATTGCCCAAGTATTCTCAAATATGCTTGCCTAATACACTCATCGTCAAAAATTTTTTCATTGCAGCTCTTATTTTCCAAATATGCACTCAAAGATTTCTAATGTATATGTTTTCTATTTACTGTACTATTGTTCATTTTTTTAAAAATTCTTAAACATAGTGATACTCTCTTGAATGTTTTCTTTTCTATTTACTTTTTCTTTTTTTTAATTTTTTCCTTCTTTCTTTCTTTTTCTCTTCTTTCCTTTCTTGAGCATCCATTTCTAAGCTACTGATAATGTCTCCATCATTTACATTTATCACTTCTAATCTCTGACTTTTTCCCCAAAATCTGTAATTTCTCTGCTATCCTTTATTTCCTCAAATGGGACCACCATGAGGAATATCTGGATGGGAAAAGACTTTGCAGTAATGAGGATGTAATATAGCCCAATCAGGTGTGGCAATACTTGTAATCAAAAGACTTCTTCCTGAGTGGTATCCACAAACTTCTAGACTACTGGCATAAGTGCATTGAAATCCACAGCATTAGGTTGAAAGATAAACCTTTCAGTTATAATAAGTGGATCACAGTTTTTGTTTTATTTATAAATATGTTTACAAAAAGTTAATGTTCTATTTACATTATAATTCATATTTGATAAATTTCTACATGATGGCCCTTCTGCAATATATATAACAAGTACTTTTTTAAATTAAAGCCTTTCTGAATTGAATATTTGAATGTTTTTTTAAGTTTTTACTTTTTACAAATAATAAATAATAAACTTTAATAAACAATAACAAAAGTAATCTTAGTCATCTCCTTTTACAGTATCATCTCAACTTTTTTCCAATATAATTTTCTAATTGTAAATATTGTAGCTATTTTATATAGAATACAGTCATTTAGATTAGTTCAAAAATTTCCTCCAACAATGAGAATAAAAACTTCAATACAGATAACAGATATCCCTTGATTAACACAGTTCATTAATCCCTAAATGCTACCACATACATCCAAATCACGTTAATGAAATACAGTGGTACCTCAGTACTTGACCAAACAACCACCACCGCTAGAACAAATTTTCAGTTAATAACAAATATTTTTATTTTAATAAAAGAAAATAGCAAATTCACTAACATCTTATTTGCTGAGAAAAATATACCTATGTTAAATAAAGAATAAAGATAGCTGTTAAAGCTGCATTAATTAAAATTTCTGCCATATAAAAAAAAATTGTCACAATTAATTTTGCATGTTAATCAACGGATAACTGTAATTATAAAAATATAATTTGAAGAATTTATGATCACAGAAAGAATAAAAACTTTTGTGACTTTCTAAAAATAACTGTTTCAGAGAAATAGAAAGGTTTACAAAATATCAAGTGTGAAAAGATATAGATAATTGAAGTACTGTACACCCCAGAACAATGCTGTATAGCACATTTTTGGAAAAGAAAAATTTTTTGTGGACAAATGATGTATAGCACTTCCTTCACACAAAACAGATACTGGCAGATCTAATTTCCATCTCTGGATGGCATTTGTGTTCAGACACTTGAATGGTTTCAGTGAAACACTGCTTTATAGCAAACAAGATGGTTAATGCAGAGTATATTCACATTTCACTTCACCCAGTGACTTAAAACATGTTAAAAAGTAAAAAAAAAATAACAAAAGATTAACATGTATGAGTGGAAGAATATTAAAAAGAAGAGGCTGACAGACTCTGGAGAGCAATATCAAAGTCAAAGAGGTAAACAGGTATCTGGAAAAAATTGCCGAACAACACTGTATATTAGGACAACATTACAATTACTCAAGGAATGTGGTTCAAATTTCTACACAATGGCCCTTCTGCAAGTGTATGTCTTATTACTTCTAATATTTTTTCATCAGTAGTTAATGTACAACATTTTCCCTTAACAATAAAATATATGATTGTTCTACTGGTACATACATCCTTTAAAACTATTTCAGTTTTGAAAAATTCAATAAAAGTAAGGATATTAATCAAAGTGTTTGAAGCTTCAAACCTTTGAAAATTCTTGGAATTTTTAGACTTTGAAGCTTCAGAAAAAAATGAGCCAAGATTTTAATTAATATTCAAACAATAGTAAAAGTAAATTTCAGAGTAGAATAAATTAAAATGTTACTGTTGGCATGTAAACATAGTGAAAAATGTACAGAAATTTTACTTAGCACTCAAAACCATCAACTGATAATGGAAGGGTTTTCTCAATTTGTGGTAACATTTTAACAAAAGTAAAGAATCAAGTGCCTCCTCATCCTTTTAATGCTTTTGTATACTTAATTTTTTATTTCAAAGTAAATCTCAAACGTGTTTAATAATCAAACAGATTTGAAATTCTAAACTGAATTTGAATAAGGCTTGTTTCATAAATACAGACCAGAAATTTTAGAATTTAATTATAAGAATTCTCAATATAGTCATTTAATCAATTAATAATAAATTAAATTCATTCATTTCTAGTAACAATAAATTACTACAGCAAAAATGTTGGCATTAAAACTTTCAAAATTTTGAAGTTTCAAAGCTTCAAAGTTTTGAAAATCATGTTTTAAAGCTTTGAAGATTAAAAAAGTTGAAGATTTGATATCCCTAAATAAAAGATTGTTAATTATGAGTTCATAAATACTATGGTGTAGTAATATACTTTTTGTCTTGATTTAAGAATTAAATCACTATTAATGTTTCTGATATACTGTTTTTTGTTTTGCCTGTAAAAACTGAAAATGTACTATACATTGTTGTTCTGAGGCATATTTCAATTATTGAGAAAATTATAAAAGTAAATTCTTTTTTTTGCAAAGTTAAACTCTACTTTCAAAAAATCAATCATTAGAAAAACTAGGATTTTAAAGTAATGAAATTTAAGAAGTAAGTAAAAACTGCTTAGGCGACCACCTGCATTCGACGGGCACCTGTCAAAACAGGCAAAAATTTCTGGCACGGAATAGTTTATCCATAGAGTCTTCATATAAGTTATCTGTATTAAACAACCACCCATGTAATGCGACCGCGGGCATCGATTTTTGGTCCGAAACAACATACAACACCTGTAATAAGCAACCACTTTTGCGAATGTATCTGGTCTAAACTATTGTAAGAACCCATCTCAACAACGTTTCCACCTCCTAATATAATGATTTAGTCTAAACTATTGTTCGAACCCATCCCGGGCACTTTTCCTACCCTTGAAATTAGGTGTAGGTGCTAGTAAATTAGTCTAGCAACAAAGGAAATTCATTTTAGTTTGCTGGGAAATGTCCGAAAAATGAAAGAAATGCAAAGTGCTGTCGTTAGAAGATCGTATTAAAGTTATCACAACAGCAATTAGCGGCGAAGTTTAACTGTGGAAAATGAAATTTATTTTACCGTAGACCTACAGTATTTTCCTTGGGGGTATAAAATATTGTACACGATACAATTAATCGGCTGATCTCATCATTTGATAAAATTTATTTTTATTTACTTATCTATTTATTTATTTTGAAGCTCATGTACAGTACATGTGCGATAAATAGTTTCTGTATCACCTACCTTATTTCCCCGATATTTTAAGGAAAATATCCAAGTCATTTTCGCATGCAAAATATTCAAAAAACAATAAATGCATTAATGCAAAACTCAGTTTTACAGGCAACCTTCCTTTTTCGATTCCGCAATGACAATCACAGAATGTAATGAAATCGTACAATGAGAAAAAATAATAAAATCGTTTTATTATTATTTAATAATTTTTCTTATTGTACTTAAGAAAATATTAAATATTAAAAAATACAGTATTTTTAAAGTTAAAATAAGATTAAACTAGCAAATACCAAAACCAAAGTGATGTAGAAATACAACGCGCTTGTATATCGATGACGTAATGCACGTAACTGAGGAGCGAACGAAAACAACCGAGTTGAATTAATTAAGCCAGAAAAAAGAAAGAGTGCATTATAATCGAGAAAATGCGACTATTGTATTAATCTTTAAAATACTGGTATTAAATCTGTCTTATAAAATCATGACGACTCCCATAAATCGAGTTATCCGATAAGAATAAAATACAATATCAATATAGCCCTATCGTTGAAAAAATTCGCTTATATTTGCTCATCTCGAGTTTTTCTTAGTAGAAATGGCTAAAAAGTGCGCAAAATATGTACGGAAATACAGTATTACAGCACCACCTGTATTGGGCGATCACCTGTCTAAAAGACCATTTTTTGAAGGAACCGTGGGTGGTCACCATAGACAGGTTTTACTGTATATTAATTATTAATCTAAGGATTCAAATATCCAGTTTCAAGATGATCTACCTTAGCTAGAGAAGCACAATCTGTAAATTCACAAACAATTTATTACTTTCTAAACATTTCTAGTATTATTATCATTAAATGTAAACAAATGTTCTCATTACTTTCTCATCAGTACATATAATGTTTAAATGATTCAAAAAATTTATATTACTGTGTAAATAAATATTTATATGATTATACTTACATATTATTACTGTATTTGTAATTTAGGCTGGTAAGAAATCAAATAAAAATAAAACTAATTTTTTTACTTACTCTATGAATATCTTCTTTTTCTGTCTTTAAATATCTTAAAGATTTCTCCATTTCTTTATACTGGAGAGATTTATCATCTTGAATAGAATCTAATTCTTGTCTTCCATTAATTATTTCTCTTTGTTGATACATCTTCCTCAATTCAGATTCCATTTCTACATGTTAAAACATAATGTTAAATTTACTAACAAAAACATGCTAAATATTAAACTATTTTTTAAGTAAAATCAAATAGTTTCCTAAAAACTGTAAAGAAGTTGAAAACAAAATAAAATACTGAATTTTAACAAGAAATTATTTATTGTGACATCACAATACTAGGCTGTAATTTTTTATCATCTTTTAATTTAAAGAATCACATGACTTCCAGTCAGCCTGGATGTTCATAAATAGTTAATCAGGGCCTCTGGCCCGCAAGCTTTCCATATCTGCTCTCAATTTTCATCTACCTAACACCTTTCTTGATATTAACAAAGGACAGACAAATGGACGGCAGAGGAAATGTATAAGTTTGCAATTTTCAATAAAATTAATTTAGAAAATATGAAGAATAATTCAGAAATTTTAATTTGAAAACATGTTTTCTTTATACTTCATAATAGAAAACTCAGAAGTATTAGTAGTTTCAACAAATACCATATTTTAAATTTTATATTTCTTATATCTGTTTAGTTCATGTTAATTATTTAGACATTTATTTTAATGTTCATTCCAGTATGAATATGTATACTGTATTTCCTTAACTAAAACCCCAGGAATTTATTTTTAACCTACACAGTGCAGTATTTCAATGTTTCCCATGCTTCTAAACAATTACTAAGTAATTATATTAAAACAAAATTAGTAGAATTAGGAACTTAGTATTTACAGACAACTTTAAGAAATAAAAAAATAGAACTGTTTTTGAAGCAGACAAATGATAAAAATTAAACAAAAATAATTCTAATAGAGTATAAATTGTATAGTGTTTGTGTATAATTGCTAATATTTATTGAAATTTCTTTCAGTCCAGAGTTTATTTTTCACAGAACCTTTATTCCCCAGGTTTATTTGAATCCTGGAATTTAATCAAGAAAATATAATATATTATTATTATGTGTTGGGTTTAATGGGTTATACTCGGTACACACCAGTGGCTGTGTACTATGCCAGACCAGAGTCAAGGCATAGCAACCAAAACAAATTAAATAAGTGTGTCAGTGTCAGTGTCTGTATTAAGGAATTTCCTAACAATGTGGCATGTATTCAATATAGTGGCCTTCTGTAGTGTGATGTATGTATTTCTATTCAATTGCAATGTTCCCAGGCTTTTGTGTAGTGTGTGTGGTATCACACCTGTACAGGAGAGAACAACAGGTACAATAACTACCCTATCCATCCTCCACAGATGCCTTATTTCCTGGGCGAGTTCTGTGTACTTGCTAATTTTTTCAGTGCATGTGTTTTGTACATTGTGAGTGTTTGGAATGGCTATGTCTATAATGTATGTGATTTTATTGTGTTTGTCAATGAGTGTGATGTCTGGTCTGTTGTGGTAAATTGTTTTATCTGTGATTATGGCTCTGTCGTAGTACATTTTGTGCGTGTTGTTTTCCAATACTGTCTGTGGAATATACTTGTAGTATGGTTCGTGGATGTCTGCCAATTTGTGTTTCTTTGCAAGCTCTTGGTGTATTATATTTGCTACTTGATTGTGTCTATGTAAGTAATCTGTCTGTGCCAAGAGCTTGCAACCAGAAGTGATGTGTTGTATAGTTTCTGGCATGATGTGACATTTTCTGCATGTGTCATTTGTGAGTGTTGTATCTTTGAGTATGTGTTTTCTGTAGTTTTTAGTATTTATGACCTGATCCTGTATGGCAATCATGAATCCTTCCGTCTCCCCAAAGAGGCATCCCCGATCTAACCAGCTGTTTGACGCAGTTTTGTCAACAAAATCCTGGGCCAGGTCATAAGGATGCCTGCCATGGAGTGCCTTTCGAGCCCACGATTGCTTGATGGTGTCTATGCTTTTTATGTGTTGTGTCATGTCTGTATGATGTGAGTGTAAGTTTAATGGTGTGTTATTTGAGTCTGCTAGAGTTACTGCTTTATGTAACTGTGATGTTTCTTGTTTCTTGTAGAAAAACTCTCGCAGTGACTGTATTTGTTTGTAGTGAAGGTTAACTATGTCAATCAGGCCACGTCCGCCTTCTTTACGTGGAAGGGTTAATCTTTCTGTGGCGGATTTAGGATGATGTTGTTTATGCTTAGTAAGTGTTGTTCTTGTTTTCCTTTGGAGTTGCTCGAGATCTGTGTGAGTCCAATGTATAACTCCAAAAGAGTATGTGAGTACTGGGATGACATATGTGTTTATTGCTTTAACTGTGTGTTTTGCATTTAACTGTGTTCTGAGGATAGCGTTTAACCTACTTTGGTATTCTTTAATTAATCTTTGCTTTATTTGTGTATGTTCTGTTAGTTTGGCCTGTTGGAATCCTAAATACTTGTAGAACTCGCACTCTTCCATGGATTCAATAACGTCTCCATTTCCAAGTGCAAAATCTTCTTTCTTCAGGATTCCTTTTTCTATGTGAAGTGTTTTGCATTTGTCTAGGCCAAACTCCATTTGTATGTCCTTGGTGTATGAGTATGTGATTTGTAGAAGTTGATGAAGTTGTTTCTGTGTGGATGCATAAAGTTTTATGTCGTCCATGTACATGAGATGCGACAGTGTAAACTGTGTTGTTTTTTCATGTCTGATATTGTAGCCATAATGTGTGTTGTTTAACATGTTGGATAATGGGTTCAGGGCTAGGCAGAACCAGAGAGGACTCAAGGAATCTCTTTGAAAAATTCCTGGCCTAATGAATATTTCATTTGTTTGTATGGAAGTGTTACTAACCCTGAGATGTAGTGTTTGTTCTCCAGTGCTGCATAGTATTTTGGAAGAATGCAATGAGTGATGGATGTATTTTGTACATGTGTAGAATATGTAGCAGCCAACTGTGTGGAACACTGTCGAACGCTTTTCTGTAGTCTATTATTATTATTATTATTATATATTTTATATATATTAAATTTTTTACAGTATTTTAAAAACTCAAATTTTTTTATGCATGATTATTTCTTTAAAAAAAAACTCACTATAAATGAAAATGTGTACATTTTAAAAAATGAACTAAAAATGTTTCATTTATTTTACTTACCAGAATTTTTCTTCTTTAAAGTATTTACTTCATCTTGTAATTTCCTTATTTCTGATTCTGTATAGTTGCTCTTAATTCCTTTTATATCTTCATTTAAATCTAATTTATGGTTTTTTGCAGAATCTACATAAATTTTAAATTTACATTAAAATTCTTTGGCAAGTTATAAAATTGTAATCTATGCAATTAGTACTAAAGCAAAATATAGAACATTTGGGCTTTAAGGGAAGGCAACATGATACCATTTCCTTAGAAATAGAAGCAATTTGCTGATGTTGTACACAATAAAAATTGCAAAGATCTGATTAAATCAAAACAAAAAAATTATACTCTACTTTCAATTGCAGCCAACAAAAACAGGAGTCAATTCAAAATTGATCAATCACAATCAGTATATTCTATACTTGTATGTAACAAGATGTCAGTACTTATATTCTAACAAAAGTCAGCCAGCATATAAAAGAAATGGCAAGCAAACATTACTTTGAAATTTTTTCTTGGGCAAGTTTTGTAGAGCTTAGTTTAAATGTATAATAAAATTTGTGTTGACTTTAAAAATATACATATGTGAAGCTCCGTAAGTAGGTCGAAATTCGTGCACAGAAAATGTTTTAATTTCGTATGGAAAAAACTTTTTATAATTATAATTATTATTCTTATAATATTGTAAAAAGAAACTGTCAAACTCAAAATGAATATTTTATGTCCATATAAGAACATATCTGTAAAAATTTCTAAGAAAGTCGAACTACTCAGGTTAAAACAATGGATGAATTTGAGTACTTAGATTGAACATCTTCGATAGGAATCAAATTGTCAGTCGGAGTTGACTCACCCCACGATCTGGACACTGATCTTGTTACAATTCGTAATGGGTAGGGGGACCAATTAGAGAGCGGGGAAGATCGGCATCGACCTATCGGAATGTTCGATCTGGGACCCAGAAAAAACTTATAAAAACCGCAAAAAAAAAAAAGATGTGACGTTCTTGGTTCTTAGTTCGGTGTGCTCCGCTCCTGGATTTTTCTTGCGGTTCAACAACGGAAGTTGGTTGTCATTCCGGAAGAAGTTTACGCCATCCCGTCTTGGCAAGTTTCGCCAAGTTAACCTGCTATGAGAATCACCTCTTCAAGTTGTGCTGTGCACCCCGGAGCCTACATTTTCTCATCATCTTCGCCAGAAGGAGAGAAGACCGTCGAAAAGATTGAACTTTATTTACGAACTGATTCACTCTGTGGATAGGCCTTATGCCGAAGAAAAATAGTAGTTGTAAGAAAAATTTTTATATTTATTAAACGATGGAGAACCTGTCTCAGTAAGTTTTTTTTCACTCCCACACGACAGTGCTGACCGCTCGACTGTCGCGACACTTTCTCCCCAATCGGCAAACCTCACACATATATGAAGATTAACTTGAGTCAACAATGTAGCAATCCACAATTACTTACTTAGTAAATATTTCTAAACAATTACTAAGTAATTACAGTAGAGCGTTGATTTTCCGAATCAATTGATGTTAAGCCTAACAAAAATTATTGTATCGTTAAAAATTACTTTTTTATTTTGTACAAACAAAATAAATATATTGAAAAATATAAAAACAATAAAAAAATTATATTTCAGATGTTAATTTAGTATCAAAAACGTAAAATATTTGAGTAGTCCAAGACATAGCCAAAGATTGAAGTGCCACAGCACTGGCGAAAATTTAAATTTGCCGGCTGGAATTCTTTCGGATGATTCACGTTTCGGATGATTGACTTTCGGAAAATCGACGCTCTACTGTATATTAAAACAAAATTAGTAGAATTAGGAACTTAGAATTAGTATTTACAGACAACTTTAAAAAATAAAAAAACAGAATTGTTTTTGGAGCAGACAAATGATAAAAATTAAACAAAAATAATTCTGATACAGTAGAAATTGTATCGTGTTTGTGTATAATTGCTAATATTTATTGAAATTTCTTAAATTTTTTTCTGATATGAAAGCACTTTGAAGTAAAATGCAAAATCAAAAATTTGAAAATTAATAACTACAGGAAAGTCAAAAGCTTTTATATGAATAAAACATCTTTTACATATCACTTATATAAAAAAATATTTTTAATAAAATTTACCATCAATTTAAAATAAAAATAAACACAGTGCAATTTAAAAATTTTTTTCATGAAAATTGTTTTATCTCATCCAATTTCAAGTTTCCCAAAATTAAATTATTGTTCTTTCAAGATTTTGAATATCACCTGTTCCCCTAAAGGAAATCTTTTTTTCCCCATATAAATGAAGTCATCAAATCATTAATAAAAGCACGTTTCCATGCTGATGAAAAGCATCCTAATGCAAAGCATTTTTTGAACATGTTATTATGCAATCAGAAATTGCTGAATAAATTTTTATCATACCAGTTATATTAGCTATACCAAGAACTTTGTTATTTCTAAGCTGTCAATTTACTTCAGTCATCTCTTGATCATTAACCTGTCCTACGCTGATCCCAAAAATATTCGTGTTGACCTCATTGACCTGCATGGGCAATCCTGAATATTTCCGTGTTTACATTGGAACGTTTTTGATACTAGATGTCGCTTCACGTCACAATTTTTATATTAAAACAAACTTTTAAAATAAAATTTTTTTTCGTTTTTATATTATTCAATATATATATTTTGTTTGTGAAACATAAAAAAATAATTTTTTACAATACAGTAAACACAATTATTATTTTAAAAAAAAATTTAGGCTTAACATTGACAAAAATTCAACATGGCGTCACAGGCAACGAATAAAAATTTCAACATCAAATAGGTTAATTACAAAATCAACTGGTCCAAATAATCTAGTTTATATAGATGATATAGCTGTAGATTAAGCTATGACACTGAAGATCATTATTCGCTCTATCTTAAAGAAAAGATTTAAGTAGTGCTGCATTGTTAGTAATAGAATCCCAGAAATTGTAAATGTTTTTATTAATAATTGTTTAATTTAGTTCTCTTCTCCTAAAATTAGCTTTTCATATCTATAGAATTTCCAACTCTTTCTTCCATCATATTGTTAATATAGTCACACCATGATATCATATATAATGCTCTAATCTTAGAATGTAAATATAATTGTATTTGTATTCTAAGAGTAAGACATCACATTTTTCTTTATAGCTGATATATTTGTCAGAGCAGTTACTTTGTTTGCCGTACAAAGGGTATAAAAGAACCTTGTACTAATAAATAATATTTATCAAAGCAGTTTGACAAATATTTATATTTTTATACTGTTAAAATCATCTCTCAGCTACTCTTTACTTTTAAAAATAGCAAGATTTTGAGTCCATTATGGGACTGAAAATTTTACTATCATTTCTAGGAGTCATAGTCTGTTTGCAAACTAAATGAATTTCTGATGAAATTATTTTTATTGCTTTATCTAGGACAAATGTGCTGTGCAAATCAGATATAAAAATTTCAAATGGATCCCATCATAGAAACCAACAAAGAATTTTTTAAGTTGATTTCTATGATGAATTTTAAAGAATTTTTGTTAAATCTGTTAGAATTTTTCTTTACAATATTCCATTTAAGTTTTGATTACTCCAGATGTATTAGTAGAACTGATACTATAATTATATAATTTACAGTTAGCAGTGTAGTAGTAGTAGTAGTAGTAGTAGTAGTAGTAGTAGTAGTAGTAGTAGTATGAACATAGTGGGTTTATGATATTAGATATACAGTAGGTGATCGGTTAATGAACATAATCCATTCCAAGACTTTGTGCGTTATCCGAATTGTTCGTTAACTGATTATCAATTTACCATAAGTTTGTATGGGAATTTCATTAATTCGTTCTGGAGACCCCAAAAAATAAAAATATATACTTTCTTACTAAGTTCATTTATATGTAATAATAAAAATACATATATACGCAGTCTTGCATTTTTATTAGTTATGTTTTTTTGTTTGTGGGGGTTATAGAATCTGTCTGATGTCAATTGCTTTTCTCTCTTCTTCAGGATTTTCAGAAGTAATTAATAGCATTGTAATTGTAGAAATCCCCAAGCATATTAACCTCAACCTGGTTTGTATGCCATTCTAAGACTGTTGATCTGACATCCCCCACTTCTTCAAAAGATCTTTAATTATTGGTTGTTCAGAAAGTAAGTTCATTTTTTTTCCATGAAAAATGAACTTACTTTTTTATTGAATTATATATCAACCATTTGGTCAAATACCTGTTCTCATCGTTTCTGGTAGTAGCATGATTTCACATTCATAAAAGTTTTTATCATTGCTTACAAAAAACAGAGCCAGGTGATTTTTGACATTGTCATTTCAAGTAAATGTCTTACAGTTAAAAAAAATTTGTATAGACCGAAACAAGTAATAATCTGTGTGTGCTCAATCTGGCAAATATAGTTGTTGTGATAGCACGTCCTATCTAAGTTATAACAGTTTCTGATGAGTTACCAAATTTGTGTGAAATTTGACATTATCGTGGTAAAACACTACACCTGTTTTGTTGATCAATTCCGGCTGCCTTTTTTGTTTGATGATATTACTCAATTTGTTTACTCGATGGCAGTACACTTTCGAATCAATTGTTAAATTGTCTGGTAAAAGCTCCATAAAAAATTTCCTTAAAATCCCACCAAAAAGAGCATCTCTCTTTAAGAACATGTGCAACCCATATATCAAGCTTTGAAATGAAACCAATTTGTTTTCAAGTAATCATAAACAGTTTGACAAATTTAATCTCTTAGTGATTTCATGTGTTGTTATTCGGCAGTTTGCTTCAATCAGTGCCTTTATTTTGTTTTCATTGGCTTCAACTGGCCATCCAGAACGTGATGCATCTTCAATATTGAAATTGCCAGAACAAAATTTTGTAAACCAGTTTTGGCACCGTCGTTCTGTCAACACATCAACTCCATAAATGTACCACAATTTTTTCCTTGCTTGAACAGCATTTTGATTTTTTGGTAATAAAAAAGCAAAATATTCTGAAAATGATGCTTTCGACCTTCCATGTTTGATGGGACACAAAAAATAAACAATTGCACAAAATCAAACAAAATTTTTTACAAGTAAACCTTAAAATGCTAGCTGTCAAAATATATAATGACAATATGGTTTAGAATGAAAATGGCGGTAAAAATATGACTAATCCGTCTAGTGGTAAAAAAATGAACTTACTTTCCTAACAACTAATAATAGCAGATATCAGGTCAGTCCATAAGTTCGTGCGCATTTTTATCTACAAAAAAAGCAACAAAAAATTTTAATTAAATTTTATTTCAATCTATAATGTATTCACCATTATTTTGTACAATTTCTTGCCATCTTGATGGTAGCGTTTTAATCCCATCTTTGTAAAATGATTTCGGTTTTGAATCAAAATATTCAGAAATAGCCTTTTTTACATTGTTCTCATCCTCAAAAGTTTTTCCTTTTAAAAAATTCTGCAAACTCTGAAAAAGATGATAATCACTGGGAGCAATATCTGGCAAATATGGTGGATGAGGTAAAATTTTCCAGTTGAAGCTTTTGAGTTGAGCAGTTGACGTTGTTGTCAGTTAGCTATTGACAGTTCATGTGGTATCCATTTTCCTAGCTTTGAAACTTTTCCGATTTGTTGTAGATGTCTATGAACAGTTCCATGGGATGAATTTACAATTTCATCAACTGTTAAAGATGGTTCTGCTTCAACTAGTACAGAGAGAGCATCTTCATCAAAGTCAACAGGTCTTCCAGTACGAGCCTTATCTTCCACACTAAAATCATTATTTCTAAATCTTTCAAACCACTTCTGCACAGTCTTTACACTAATTACAGTTTGATTATGAACAGTATTTAATTTTTTGGCTGCATTTGTAGCATTCTCATCACTTAAAAATAAAAAGTATAAAACTCTTATATTCATCTGTTACTTCCATTTTAACAAAAATAAACAACTGAAATGTTCCCAATTCTGAACAGTATTATATGAATGAGATCCAATTTAACACTTCAGTGTAAAAAGTATCACATTAGACTGGCATTTTTAACGGCAAAACAAGATTTTTCTCAAGGTAATAAAATATGCACGAACTTATGGACTGACCTGATATTAGCATCAATCCTCTTTTTTATAATAAAACATATCTCGCTGAGTTTCTTGGTGTTCTTCATTCAAGAGTTCTTGGCGTTCTTCTGTCATCAGATCTGTTTCAGGTTCCATTATGAGCTCTTCAATGTTCTTTATTTCTCAGAAATGATTTTTGTTACTCCTTTAGCTGCTTGAGTCTTCTTGATTATATTGTATCTTTCTTAGATAAGATTGAACTGCACCCTACTGTAGATTTGTTCAAGCCATACTGCCCTGCAACATCAGACACCTTCTGCCCACTCTCTACCTTTGCTATTTTACCTTTCGAAAATAAAACGCAATGCAAAATTTAACGAGTGCCCACCCGACAGTCTCACGAATATTATAAAAGAATTGTTTCTCAGAAAAATAAAAGGCTGGAATTACAAGGAAAAGTTTCAAAGTTTGGAGGAATACTATCTGATCAGTATATTCCGAGTTGAGCATCAATGTCAACGTCTACAGCGCTCTGAAAAGTTTTGAATTGTTGCCTGAAGACAAGGGAAAATCAATCAGTATTTGCTATTTTTGTCACTTCTTTTTATGTTTGTTCAGTGAAGTTTGAGATTAGCAGAGGGCCACAGAGGTTAATCCCTTCTGACCACTTACACTGAACGGGCTGGCAAAACCCGTTCTCAGATTGTCAGATGGCTTAGGAGGGCAAAAAGTGAGTGGGGGAGTGCGTCGGTAAGTCAGCGGGTGTCTTTAGAGACAGGAGACATGTTTAACAAACTAAACAAGCATTTATTATATATAACTAAGCTAGGATACATAAGTTAAATGCGATTAGATAAGTTCACTATACAAAAGGGCCACACTAACAGCCAGAGAGAGAGAGTTCACAAAGCTCTTAAAAAAAAAAAAAAAATACAAATACCTCTATGAAGATATGTCTAATATGCATTTGTTGAATGGGCTGTATGAATCATAATCGGCGCAGGAACTGTATAAGGGCGATGGAAGTTCTGCCGTATGTCTGGAGTATGGAGACAAGATGCACACAGTTATAAGTATAACTTCTTTTGGTTGCCCAAGCTTCTGGGGACTCAAGCTTTTATACGTTCTTCGTGGGAACCGAGTCACGTGATCAACTTTTATTGACACTAACGGTGCATTTCGATCAACTAAGTGTCAACTTTCCCAACTAAGTGTCAACTTTCCCGCCTAAGTGTGAAAACAATCGGTGACCTCTGATATAATTCTCACCAAGAGTATTTTTTCATTGGAGTTGTTTACAAAGATTTTTCTGCCATCGGCGTAAAAATCACGGATTTCACAGAAGTGTTCGTTGTTTGATCATAAAAATCTTTCGCGAAAGTGTTCGTTATCCAATTTGTTCGTTAACTGATCACCCACTGCATTCTACATGGTTTATCCACAAAGATTTTATTTATTATATTTAGTAAAACACAGATAAATGCTGCTTTTTCCATGAGATCTCTCATGGGTTTGTCAATGGTTGTTTATTATAAGCAAATAATTGGCTTGACAAAAGTTTTCCATAATTTTTCCTCTATGATCATACCACTTAGTAGATTTACTATTCAAATCACATGCAAAAGATTATATTTCTTCCATTATAATTTGTCAAGAAATTACCAATAGTTCTTAAGTCATCATCCAATTTTTCAACAAAAACAGTAATTTGAACAAACATATAAAGGTAAGTTCTTCTATCAGAAGTGAAGAATAATGTTAATGTAAGTGATGTGCTATCAGAAAATTCTATTAAATATAAACTTTATATCTTGAAAATTGTGATTACTACTGCTATCTTTTTCACTTCACAACCTAAAGAATGAAAATACTTAACAGTGGCTGGAAAGCCTACTTATATATGATTCTTGAATGACTAACTACCATATCAATTAAATTTTTGATAATAAATGTTAAGATTTGTACAGTTGCAATTTGAGATCAATGTAGATTGCAATATAGGTTAATTTGAAATATTTTAATCATCCACTGTCCTATATACGAAGGGGCATCCAGAAAGCAACGAATGTTAGCACATAGCACACTGCACAGGTAAATCACCACCATTAATTCAAGGTCAGTTTGATTTCCAATATGTTAGCTTAGCATGTATTGAGTTTCGATAATGGCAGGCTTATTGTTACTGTTTTGTCATGAGTTGAAATGTGTACAAAAATCGAAAATCTTCCAAATGCAGTGTTATTCATTTTCTAAATGCAAAGAAAGTTTGTCCTATAGAAATTCATAAACAAACCACAAAAGTGTATAGTAATCACATTATGAATGAAGCAAATGTAAGAAAATAGTGTTTTATGTTTATCCATATATTTTGTATCAACTGGATAGATAGATTACAGTAAAAAAAACACACCTTTAAACCTCCCAAGATTCACCTCCACTCCCTTTTATGTATGCACAGCTCCACAATCCACACACCAAAAACACCAAGGATTTTCGCATTCGCCAAGACCCACAAGCCAGGAAACAAACCACGTCCAATGATTAAGAAATGTAATTTCTCCGATGTTTTTGACTGAGAAACAGCTGGTCAAATTCTACCATGCTAAAGCTACTTGCCATCTGTTTTCAGTTAACAACTTGCTGCAGGTTATAGAACGCCTCAATACCATTTCTCTGGTAGACAATGACTACTTGATGGTCTTACGCTTCAAATAGATGTATCCATCTATAAAAATACCTCCTTGTTTTTGTACAATATGAGATTTCCTGTTTGCCAACATTGATGATGCATGTAAACATCACAATTATATACTGGAACTTGTGCATCTTGTATGTTATACATCATTCTTTGAATTTGAGAACAAAGTAAACTTACAAGGAAGAGGCATACCTATGGGCAGTCCCAGGTCATCAATACTTTGTGAACTGGTGGTGTGACAATTAGAAAATAACATTCTACCCAAATTCCAACACCTCATTATCTTATAAGCTAGATATGTTGATGATATCTTCATCTTGTAGCAGAGAAAACCAAACCTGCAGCATTTTTTAAAAGCTATCAATAATAACCCCTATGGATTACTCCTACAATTAGACCAGAAGAGTGAGACAATGGTAAACTTTTTGGACATTTCCATCTCTTGCAAATATGGCAAAATTTGGACCAAAGTATACAGGAAACCATGTTTTCAACCTATTTTAATTTCACATAACTCTGTTGATCCTTGGCATATCAAATTTGCAGCCTTTAGATCCTTGATAAGAAGGGCATATACACATTGTACCAACACAAGGGACACCATTACAGAGCTAAATTACATCTTAAAAATCACAGAACAGGGTTATCCGATAAAAATTATTCAGAACTTGATCGCAGCCTTTCAAATATCAAAATGTCAGCATACGTTAGTAGACCAGAAATGAAGAATAGTTTTAAATTATACCCCATATTTAAGAAGGATACATAAGAAAACAGCCAGAGTTAATGTCGATGTTGTATATCAACGCAACCCAACAATATTCAGAATTTTACAGAATGATAAGAAACCATATAACTGTAATATGACCACTGGGATTTACTACTTCCTATTAATCGACCAACATTTCAAAATAAAACTGATCTACGTGGGTGCCACTATGCATAATTTACAACAATGTCTCAAAGAGCATAAATACACAATTGATAAAAATCTTGATAATATGATGCTGGTGACTTACTCACATCAAGACATAAAAGTACAATGGGAGTAGGCAACCATAATCAGACCCGACATCTAATATACACACTGTGATATATCTGGAAAAAATTGGAAATATTTGAAGTGCACAAAAAATCTGGCCATTTTATCTGGTCTAAAAAGCGACAGCTTGTCTACCGCATGGCAGTCTTTTTATGAAAGTTAATTTTATTAAGGGACATTTATTTGTCTCTTTTTACTTTTTATTTTATTTCTGTACTTAATTATTTTATTAATCTCAACTACAATTTCTCAAACTAATTCTCTTCTACAACTGTTATTTATTTATTTATTTATTTTAGAATTCTGGTTATTATTTATTTTTAAATTTTTATATTCATGTTCCATTCTATCGTAACTGAAGATGATCAGTTAAACTGATCAAAAATATTATTTAGTAAATTTCATTGCTGGATTGTTTAAAGGTGTTTTTTTTTATTGTTTAATGTTTAATCAAGAAGGATAACATGCAACTGCACTGCTGCAGCCACTCAAGCTGTACTTCAGAAATTTGGCTGGGATGTTTTCAACCACCCACTATACAGTCCCAACCTGGCCCTCAATAACTTTCACCTCTTTCCCAAGCTGAAAGAATTTTTGGGTGGATTTGTAACATTTTAAAATGGATTAGAGGTGAAAGAAGCTGTCACTAACTGGCTGAAAGAACTGGCAGGAGAAGTTTATGACAAAGAAATCCAAAAATTAGTGCCATGCTATGACAAGTGCTTGAATTGAAATGATGGCTATGTAGAAAAGTAACTGGTCTTGTAATAATTACTTAATAAAACTTTTTCCTATCATTACTGTTTTTTCCTTTTTTATAGCCAAGCATTCTTTACTTTCTGGACACACCTCATAATATTTTTATTTCACTATGATACAAACTGTATCATATTTTGGACATTTTACTTATCGCACTATAGTTTATTTTGAGTTTTTGATTTTTAACCTGAAGAAGACCATTTAAAATAGCTGAAAACATTAGTTCTTTGATTTAATTAAAGAAATTGCTAGAAAAGAAAGAAAGGTGTTTGAAACTTATAGAAAAGTTCTAGTTTACTGCACATAGAACTAGGTATATTGATTATATTTTAGTAATATGGAAAGCCAAATCCAACATCAAGGATTTAGATGTTTGGCCTTCAATAACAACAGTTATAGTCTTGCCTTTAATCTACAATAATCTATTAACTTGAGCACACTACTTAGACATTGATATTCCACTTTCAAATGACAGGATAACAATTCATGTATACCATAAGCTCACTCACCAACCTTTCTTTTTTACCATTCAACTCATCTAATCATGTGCGCTATAAAGTGTGCTTACACACATTGTTAGAAGGGGCAAACATCATGGACAAATTAGAATGAATTAAACACATTGCACTTATACATGGACACAGCCCTTCTTTTATTACCACACTCGCTCAAACTTATGAGTCCACAATAGCCAATGAAGATCCAACACACAAGAGAAATGCTAACTATAGCATTCTTACTTATACCAGCTGTATACCAAAATAGCAAACAATTCAAATCTAGTCTTCACATATAAAAGATGCTCCAATGTATTCTGATTGTTAACCAATGGTAAGGATGTTGCAAAGGATGCATGTGCTCCAGGCATGTATGAAATCCCTTTAAATGAATGCAAGTTCAACATGCACTTCTACTTTAGTTCCACATATACATCCTTTGGAGCTAGGATTAATGATCATAATTATAACATCAACAAAAAAAAAAAAAAAAAAAAAAAAAAAAAAAAAAAAAAAAAAAAAAAAAACGACACTGAGCTGGTCCAATTTACCTCAGAGCCTGGGGTGTCCACATGTTGGGAGGACATTAAACACATACAAAAGATTTTTGACCATCATAAACTTCAGACAGCCAAGGCATTAGAGATTTATAAGGCTATCCTACCAGGAACGTGCATTAATACTGATAGCCTTATACTTCTGCAAATGGGGCACTTTGTTCTTTATTCACTTAATTCTTAAAGATAATAAGTATGTTATTTTACAAAGATTTATTTTTGAAAATGCATCCAGATCCATATAGAAATGTTCTTGTTAAATTATGCCACTCTACCAATGAAATGCTCTTGTAGAATACTTTTTAAATTATGCTGTTTTGCTGAGTTTGATGGAACAGTTGTACTACCTGAAAAGGCCCCTAAATTGAGCCAAACATGCTTGTGTGATTATTAAATTGAGTGTTGGAGTAAGTATTTAAGTTACTGTTTTAGTCATGTTAAAGCTGTGACAATTTTAAGAATTTTTCATATATTAACTTGTGTATTTTTATTTTTAAAATCTTATATATAATAATTTAATAAACTTACCATATACTTTTTTCAATAAATCTCTCTTTTCTTGCTCTAATTTTTCTATTTTCTGTTGAAATAAGTTATGATTTTCAATATCTACTTGATCATGACTAGATGCAGAACTGGTCCCAACACAAGAAAGCTTGCTGAATAAAATAAAATAAATTCAACATATATAATCACTCATATATTATATTGTATATTCTAAATAATTTTAATATGTATCAATTAAATCTGCACATAAAATAAACTTGTTAAACAAGTAAAATTTAAAAATAGTGCTATCTCATTAGGGAATTCGATCCCGGTCCTTATTTCTAATCCCGGGATTTCGGGATTATACTTAGTCAATCCCGGGATCCCGGGATTATTTCGGTATTGAGGGTTAATAAAAAATAAGAAAATCTTACAGAAATCAACATATTTTACAGTATACACCTAGCTAATTTAATCACTCTAACTAATCAGACTCAGAGTCAGACTAACAGACTTAAAATCACTCAGTCTTCATGTTATATTTATTCTTTTTTAAGCATCACTGAGATCTCTTTAACTCACATAAATTGAAAAAAACCTCTATGTAACAAACTATGCAAATAAACGTTGAAAATTAACAAAAATCTCTCTTAACATCGACTGAATAGACTACTTTCATATAGCAACCTAGTAAGTAGGTAGTAACATAAGTTTCTTAGCAAAAAGTATTTAAAAATAATATTAATCAGTCACATTTTTCTTAAATACAGTATAACGAAAACTAATCTAATAGGAACATTCTAATTTGAATTGCGAAAATATGATCTGAGAAATAACAACACATCCTGTGTCTCATCACCAAGTCTGCTTCTCAATTTGTTGCACATATATGCAGCTGCTGAGAAAACGCGTTTAGGTTTGATGGAAGTTGGAGGAATCGTTAGTAAATACTTATAAGCTTCGAGGACACGGGGAGGATGGAAGAAAACAGTCCGGTCGACACGGATCGGGATTGTAGGAGTAAAGGCTACAATCCCGATTGTTTCGATCATTGTAAGCATGTCTTTCTAAAAATAAACGCGTTAATTTTGTAAATTCGGTCTCTGTGTGAGTCTCTCAGCGTCCAGCAAACCACTACCCCGAAACGTAAAAAGACTTTCTCGCATCATCCTGACAGATCGCGGGCAAGGCGAGGGTCGTAACCTTTTCACCTAAGGTCGACCCCCCTAAGCGAGAGGCGTCGGGTCTATATTAACTACACTGGCAAAACAAGATGGCTGACACATTGACAGGTAAAACGCACTGAGTAGTGCTCTCGACTGCGCCAGAAAATCGATTGGCGCCCGCGAAAATTCAAAAATACAAAAATGAAGTATATTACCAAGTAACCCAGTGAGAACTGCTTGCCTATCATTTTAGTTGAAAATACAAGAAGTTTTATTCCAAGCAAGCATCGCAAGCCCGCTAGCTTAATTTCTGCTGCTTGCTTGGAATAAAATTTCTCATATTTTATATTAAAATGATAGGCAAGCAATTCTGTTAAAAGCACTGGCACTGAACGTTTCGCTTCATGCAGTCTATTTTGCAACTTTTTTAAAAATGATGTCAATCCCGAAAATCTCGGGATTAGGAAAACTTAATCCCGAAAATTTTGGGGTTGAAAAGTGGTCGGGATCCCGGGATCCCGATTTTCGAGATCCCGGGATCAAATCCTCTATATCTTATACTTTAAATGATGTTAACTTCAAGCACTTCAGAGTTTAAATGCTAAATTAGACAAAAAAATCACCTTGGAGTTTAACCTGTCCTGCATTGTTCCCGAAAATATTCATGTTGACCTCATTGACCTGTGTGGGCAATCCCGAATATTTTCGTGTCTATATTGAAACGTTTTTGATACTAGATGTCACCGTGTCACAATTTTTATATTAAAATGAACTTTTGAAATATGATTTTTTTTTGTTTCTATATTTTTCAATATATTTATTTTGTTTGTGCAACATAAAAAAATAATTTTTAACAACACTGTTGGTGAGTATCATGACACTCTCCTAGGGACATTCCAGATGATATCTAGATTTTTGTTTATATAACTACATTCTTGTAATTCACACTTAATTCCATCGTTTTTGGTATGTGTAGTATATACAACTTGTTAGATTAAACTCTGTGTTCTAACCAAGCAGTTGCTTTTTCACTTTACTCTACTGTCACACCCTGCGTTTATCACAACAGGTTATGGGCCCAGTAGAAGCCTTCTGAAGAGGAATAAAAAGAAAATTCCCAAGGAAGAAGTTTACCTGAGAAAACTGCAGCACATAGTGATTTTTTGGACTATTTCTCACGCTCCACAAATCCAATCGCTACGAAACTCAGAGAACCAACAGAGAACAAAGGCATGAATCCTTTTTTTATATAATTCCATGCCAAGTATCGAAGAGTCAACTTCCAGTCAAGCTAGCGAACAAAAATGCGGCAACGGATTTAAACAGAGCTTATTTTGGTGGGAACTAACTGATACGTAGACATTGTAACCCACAGACACAAACGATACAATGATTTTTCAATTATAATAGTTGTGGTTCTTATTATTCGATCATCAACAACTATATTTAATAATGACAACCATCATCAAAATTGAACCTTTAAAGAAGGATAACTATGATACATGAAAAATCCAAGCAAAAGCTATCTTGGTTAAAAATGGAACATGGAAATACGTTAATGGGATCTACTTGCGACCCATTGATGATGAGGGAAAAGCATCCACATGGAATGAAGACGATTCCAAGGCCCAAGCTGATTTAATTCTCACAATCAGTCCCAGCAAACTAAAACAAGTCAAGGGATGTAAGACTGCTTTGGAAATTTGGAACAAATTGGAATCCATTTACCAACCAAAAGGTCCCGCGCGCAAGGCCACACTCCTCAAACAGCTCATACTGCATAAGATGGATGAGCTTGATGACACCAGAAACCACATAAACAAATTCTTTGATGCTGTCGATAAGCTTAAAGATTTAAACGTTAACATCAACGACAACCTTCTTGCTATAATGTTGTTATATAGATTCCGCCATCCTACGAAAACTTTCGCTGTGCAATTGAATCCCGCGACAATCTGCCAAATCCAGATGCTCTTAAAGTGAAGATCCTCGAAGAGCACGAATCTCGAAAAGGCAAAAGGACCAATGCAGTACCCAATGCCATGTATGCTGAAAAGAAGAAGAACTTCAAAAACAAAGATAGTCGTAGGAATCCAAAAGGCAAAACTCCATTCAAATTCGAGAAAACAAATCTAAGTGGATCGAAATGCAAATACTGCGGTAGTCGAAATCACAAATCTTCTGACTGCCGCTACAAACCCAAAAGTAGTGAGTGTGCTGGTAAAGCTGTTGAAGAATGCTTTCATGGCAAGATAACTGATTCAAGATCAACCAAAAGGAATAAATGGTGTCTCGATAGTGGCGCATCTTCCCACATGTGTGCTAATAGAGATGATTTCAGAGAAATCAAGCCAGATGGACAAACCTTGAACCTAGCCAGCGAAGAAAACACTGCAACGATTGAAGGAATTGGCTCAGTGCAACTAACACTTGACGATGAATCAAAAGGACGAGTATTTAACTTATCTGACACTCTTCTGGTTCCAGACCTTCGAACAAATCTCATGTCCTGTAAGTAAGATTTGTGATAAAGGTTATGAAGTTTCATTCTGCAAACAAGTTGCATTTATCATGGACCAAAATGACAACGTTGTTGCTACTGCTGATCGAGTGAACAAACTCTACCATATTCGTAAATAGAATCCAGTTGCTGCCAATGCTCAATCTAAGTCCATCCTAATGGATTGGCATGAACGCCTAGGTCATCTTAATCAAAAGAGCCTAAGGATGATATTGTTACGTCTTGGAATTCGAATCCCATCTGGTGATCGCTTATCCCCGTGTGAAACATGCCTCAGACAAAAAGGTGCAAAATCCATTTCCTTCAGCAAATAACCAACGAACTACCAATATACTTGAAATCGTACACACTGATATCTGTGATGGTCCGACTTGAATTCAATCTATGTCAGGTGATAGATATTTTGCTGTCTTCATAGATGACCGATCTTGATGGTGTGAAGTACATTTTCTCCACAACAAAAGCAATATACTGAACGTCTTTAAAGAAGTAAAGAATCTTCTAGAGACACAGTTCAGCATGAAAATCAAATGCCTTCAATCTGACAACGGAACTGAATATTGTAACAAAGAGTTTGATGAATATTTGAGAGAATGTGGGATAAGGCGACGCTTAACTGTCCCCCATACTCCACAACAAAATGGAGTGGCTGAAAGAAAGAATCGAACATTAGTCGAGATGGCACGATGCATGCTAATTCAGTCAGGACTCAAGGCCTCTTTTCGGGCCAAAGCCGTCCACACAGCAAACTTTATCCTGAACTGCTGTCCTTCTAGAGCTTTAGACAATGATACACCCTACAGAATTGTGAATGGGAGGGATTGCAAAATTTTTCACTTTCGAACCTTTGGTAGTCCCGCTTTTGTACTCAATAAGGACCCAACTATCGGTAAATTTGATCCTCGCTCTGAAGAAGGCATATTCTTCAGAGCGAGGATCTGATATTCTGAATATATTCATTGGATATTCTGAACAATTCAAAGCCTATAGAATTTGGATGCCAACTCGGAAAAAGGTAGTTCCTTGAACTAAAGACCTCAAATAATGACTTTGAGGAATTCATCTTAGAAGAGTTTTCATCACAAGAAAACGAAACTCATCACCACGAAGTAATCACTGAGTTAACTAAACCTCCATCCCTAACCATTGAACAAGGGGAAGAGAACATCCGTCACACTATCCAACAAGACGATGATGGAAATAAAGTCTCCAGGAATAACAAACTAAGAAGGGGTCCAGGTCGCCCACACTTAATTAAAACTGGCTTAAAAGGTAGACCTCGCAAACGTTTTAACATGACGGTGACAAATTCGATTTCGCAACGCCAAACCGAAGGACTACATTCACAGAATGAGGAACTGAACCAAGAAAACGTCCAACAAGGGAGCAATACAAGTGAATTTGCTGCTGTCATCCAGGAAATGGCATTCAACACTGAAATCTCCATCAAGGATGCCCTCTCAAGCTCGTTTGCTCAAGAATGGAGAGACGCAATCAGAAGTGAGTTTATCTCCATCATTGAAAACGACACATGGTGCATCACCAACCGTCCTTCTGACAGAGACATTGTAGGTTGCTGTATCGTCCTTCGCAACAAATACAATGCAGATGACACTCTTGAAAGACGAAAGGCACGGTTAGTAGCAAAAAGTTACACTCAACGCCCTGGAATTGACTTCCAAGAAACTTTTGCACCAATTGCAAGGATAAACTCCATTCGAACTGTATTGGCCATTGCTACCGAACAACATTTACTCATCAACCAATTGGACGTGAAAACATCGTTCCTTAATGGAAACATAGACCAGGAGATTTTCATGCAGCTTCCAGACCAAATCGAAATAATCCTAGAAGATATAATTAAAAACTCAGCAGGACAGACTCAAATCAAAGCAGAACAAATGCTACAATCTACCCAAGAAGGCAACAAAGTGTGTCGACTTAACAAGGCCCTCTATGGTCTACAACAAGCAAGTCGCCTATGGTATAAACGACTGGATGATGAACTCAAACAACTGGGTTTAAGACCACTGAACTTTGACCCTTGCGTTTATGTTCGAAATGAACAGAATAACATGACCTTTGTCATCATCTATGTTGACGACCTCATCATTGTATCATGTGACAAAATCGAAAAGGCCAAACTAAAGAAGACTATCATGTCCTAGTTTGACATGAAAGACCTGGGACAACTTCACTATTGCTTGGGCATCAAATCCTTCCAACAAGAAAAGGAGGGGAAGATGATAATTCAAATGTGTCAAAAATGATATACCAAGGAAATCTTGGAACGTTTCTCGATGGAAAAATCGAAACCAGTCGCAACTCCTCTTGACCCAAGCTCCAAACTTCACAGGCCTGAAAACCCATCAGTTCAGGAAATGAAGCAATTTCCATTTCAAAAATTAATTGGTTGTCTTCTTTATCTTTCTATCTGCACCAGGCCAGACATTGCACATGCAGTAAGCAAACTGAGCCAGTATAACACCCAACATGACTATACACACTGGACTGCAGTGAAACGTATCCTTCGATATCTAAGAGGGACGACCAATCATGGCCTGACATTTGAGTCAACTGGAGAACCACTTACAGGATTCTCAGACTCTGACTGGGGAGCATCGACAGATGATCGCCATACATTCTCGGGATACATTTTTAAGCTTGCTAATGGACCCATCTCATAGGAATCAAGAAAACAACGCATGGTTGCCTTATCGAGCACCAAGGCCAAATATATGGCATTATCAGATGCTACTAAAGAAGCTCTACACCTACTAGAACTTTTCAATGAACTCTCAAGAAGCAATAAATCCAAATTGACAATTTATTGCGACAACCAAGGAGCACAATTACTTGCTTGAAATCCAATGTTTCACTCACGAAGTAAGCACATAGATATAAGACATCATTTCGTGCATGAATGCGTTGAACGAGGAAGAATAGACATCGCATTTATTCCTACAGATAAGATGCCTGCCGATCTTTTAACAAAAGGCTTACACTACCCAAAACATGCTAATGGACTAAGACTTTTAAATATGAAGTCAATCTTATAAATCATGTATCAAGATCGCATTTATTATTACACCTTGGTCTATAATTTAGTAAGCACCCACTGGAATGAGGGGAAGTGTTGGTGAGTATCATGACACTCTCCTAGGGACATTCCAGATGATATATAAACAAAAGTCTAGACAACTACATTCTTGTAATTCACACCTAATCCCCCTTCATTTTTGGTATGTGTAGTATATACAGCTTGTTAGATTAAACTCTGTTTTCTAACCAAGCAGTTGCTTTTTCACTTTACTCCACTGTCACATACTGCATTTGTCACAACAGACACAGTAAACACTATTATTTTAAAAATAAAAATAAAAAATTTTAGGCNTATTTATTTATTTATTTTAGAATTCTGGTTATTATTTATTTTTAAATTTTTATATTCATGTTCCATTCTATCGTAACTGAAGATGATCAGTTAAACTGATCAAAAATATTATTTAGTAAATTTCATTGCTGGATTGTTTAAAGGTGTTTTTTTTTATTGTTTAATGTTTAATCAAGAAGGATAACATGCAACTGCACTGCTGCAGCCACTCAAGCTGTACTTCAGAAATTTGGCTGGGATGTTTTCAACCACCCACTATACAGTCCCAACCTGGCCCTCAATAACTTTCACCTCTTTCCCAAGCTGAAAGAATTTTTGGGTGGATTTGTAACATTTTAAAATGGATTAGAGGTGAAAGAAGCTGTCACTAACTGGCTGAAAGAACTGGCAGGAGAAGTTTATGACAAAGAAATCCAAAAATTAGTGCCATGCTATGACAAGTGCTTGAATTGAAATGATGGCTATGTAGAAAAGTAACTGGTCTTGTAATAATTACTTAATAAAACTTTTTCCTATCATTACTGTTTTTTCCTTTTTTATAGCCAAGCATTCTTTACTTTCTGGACACACCTCATAATATTTTTATTTCACTATGATACAAACTGTATCATATTTTGGACATTTTACTTATCGCACTATAGTTTATTTTGAGTTTTTGATTTTTAACCTGAAGAAGACCATTTAAAATAGCTGAAAACATTAGTTCTTTGATTTAATTAAAGAAATTGCTAGAAAAGAAAGAAAGGTGTTTGAAACTTATAGAAAAGTTCTAGTTTACTGCACATAGAACTAGGTATATTGATTATATTTTAGTAATATGGAAAGCCAAATCCAACATCAAGGATTTAGATGTTTGGCCTTCAATAACAACAGTTATAGTCTTGCCTTTAATCTACAATAATCTATTAACTTGAGCACACTACTTAGACATTGATATTCCACTTTCAAATGACAGGATAACAATTCATGTATACCATAAGCTCACTCACCAACCTTTCTTTTTTACCATTCAACTCATCTAATCATGTGCGCTATAAAGTGTGCTTACACACATTGTTAGAAGGGGCAAACATCATGGACAAATTAGAATGAATTAAACACATTGCACTTATACATGGACACAGCCCTTCTTTTATTACCACACTCGCTCAAACTTATGAGTCCACAATAGCCAATGAAGATCCAACACACAAGAGAAATGCTAACTATAGCATTCTTACTTATACCAGCTGTATACCAAAATAGCAAACAATTCAAATCTAGTCTTCACATATAAAAGATGCTCCAATGTATTCTGATTGTTAACCAATGGTAAGGATGTTGCAAAGGATGCATGTGCTCCAGGCATGTATGAAATCCCTTTAAATGAATGCAAGTTCAACATGCACTTCTACTTTAGTTCCACATATACATCCTTTGGAGCTAGGATTAATGATCATAATTATAACATCAACAAAAAAAAAAAAAAAAAAAAAAAAAATAACAAAAAAAAAAAAAAAAAAAAAAAAAAACGACACTGAGCTGGTCCAATTTACCTCAGAGCCTGGGGTGTCCACATGTTGGGAGGACATTAAACACATACAAAAGATTTTTGACCATCATAAACTTCAGACAGCCAAGGCATTAGAGATTTATAAGGCTATCCTACCAGGAACGTGCATTAATACTGATAGCCTTATACTTCTGCAAATGGGGCACTTTGTTCTTTATTCACTTAATTCTTAAAGATAATAAGTATGTTATTTTACAAAGATTTATTTTTGAAAATGCATCCAGATCCATATAGAAATGTTCTTGTTAAATTATGCCACTCTACCAATGAAATGCTCTTGTAGAATACTTTTTAAATTATGCTGTTTTGCTGAGTTTGATGGAACAGTTGTACTACCTGAAAAGGCCCCTAAATTGAGCCAAACATGCTTGTGTGATTATTAAATTGAGTGTTGGAGTAAGTATTTAAGTTACTGTTTTAGTCATGTTAAAGCTGTGACAATTTTAAGAATTTTTCATATATTAACTTGTGTATTTTTATTTTTAAAATCTTATATATAATAATTTAATAAACTTACCATATACTTTTTTCAATAAATCTCTCTTTTCTTGCTCTAATTTTTCTATTTTCTGTTGAAATAAGTTATGATTTTCAATATCTACTTGATCATGACTAGATGCAGAACTGGTCCCAACACAAGAAAGCTTGCTGAATAAAATAAAATAAATTCAACATATATAATCACTCATATATTATATTGTATATTCTAAATAATTTTAATATGTATCAATTAAATCTGCACATAAAATAAACTTGTTAAACAAGTAAAATTTAAAAATAGTGCTATCTCATTAGGGAATTCGATCCCGGTCCTTATTTCTAATCCCGGGATTTCGGGATTATACTTAGTCAATCCCGGGATCCCGGGATTATTTCGGTATTGAGGGTTAATAAAAAATAAGAAAATCTTACAGAAATCAACATATTTTACAGTATACACCTAGCTAATTTAATCACTCTAACTAATCAGACTCAGAGTCAGACTAACAGACTTAAAATCACTCAGTCTTCATGTTATATTTATTCTTTTTTAAGCATCACTGAGATCTCTTTAACTCACATAAATTGAAAAAAACCTCTATGTAACAAACTATGCAAATAAACGTTGAAAATTAACAAAAATCTCTCTTAACATCGACTGAATAGACTACTTTCATATAGCAACCTAGTAAGTAGGTAGTAACATAAGTTTCTTAGCAAAAAGTATTTAAAAATAATATTAATCAGTCACATTTTTCTTAAATACAGTATAACGAAAACTAATCTAATAGGAACATTCTAATTTGAATTGCGAAAATATGATCTGAGAAATAACAACACATCCTGTGTCTCATCACCAAGTCTGCTTCTCAATTTGTTGCACATATATGCAGCTGCTGAGAAAACGCGTTTAGGTTTGATGGAA
>NW_019386118.1:106015-111332 GCF_000671375.1 Centruroides sculpturatus | reverse complement strand
GTTGCTGCCAATGCTCAACCTAAGTCCATCCTGATGGATTGGCATGAACGCCTAGGTCATCTTAATCAAAAGAGCCTAAGGATGATATTGCTACGTCTTGGAATTCGAATCCCATCTGGTGATCGCTTATCCCCGTGTGAGACATGCCTCAGAGCAAAAATGGTGCAAAATCCATTTCCTTCAGCAGATAACCAACGAACTACCAATATACTTGAAATCGTACACACTGATATCTGCGGTCCGACACGAATTCAATCTATGTCAGGAGCTAGATATTTTGCTGTCTTCATAGACAACCGATCTCGATGGTGTGAAGTACGTTTTCTCCGCAACAAAAGCGATATACTGAACGTCTTTAAAGAAGTAAAGAACCTTCTAGAGACACAGTTCAGCACAAAAATCAAATGCCTTCAATCCGATAACGGAACCGAATATTGTAACAAAGAGTTTGACGAATATTTGAGAGAATGTGGGATAAGGCGACGCTTAACTGTCCCCCATACTCCTCAACAAAACGGAGTGGCTGAGAGAAAGAATCGAACATTAGTCGAGATGGCACGATGTATGCTAATTCAGTCAGGACTCAAGGCCTCTTTTTGGGCCGAAGCCGTCCACACAGCAAACTTTATTCTGAACCGCTGTCCTTCTAGAGCTTTAGACAATGATACACCCTACAGAATTGTGAATGGGAGGGATTGCAAAATTTTTCACTTTCGAACCTTTGGTAGTCCCGCTTTTGTACTCAATAAGGACCCAACTATCGGTAAATTTGATCCTCGCTCTGAAGAAGGCATATTCATTGGATATTCTGAACAATCCAAAGCCTATCGAATTTGGATGCCAACTCGGAAAAAGGTAGTTGCGACTCGAGATGTTAAGTTCCTTGAACTAAAAACCTCGAATAATGACTTTGAGGAATTCATCTTAGAAGAATTTTCATCACAAGAAAACGAAACTCATCGCCACGAAGTAATCACTGAGTTAACTAAACCTCCATCCCTAACCATTGAACAAGGGGAAGAGAATATCCGTCACTCTATCCAACAAGACGACGATGGAAATAGAGTCTCCGGGGATAACGAACTAAGGAGGGGTCCAGGTCGCCCACGCCTAATTAAAACTGGCCTAAAAGGTAGACCTCGCAAACGTTTTAACATGACGATGACCAATTCGACCTCGCAACACCAAACCGAGGGACCACACTCACAGAATGAGGAACTGAATCGAGAAAACGTCCAACAAGGGAGCGATACAAGTGAATTTGCCGCTGTCATCCAGGAAATGGCATTCAACACCGAGATCTCCGTCAAGGATGCCCTCTCAAGCTCGTTTGCTCAAGAATGGAGAGACGCAATCAGAAGTGAGTTTATCTCCATCATCGAAAACGACACATGGTGCATCACCAATCGTCCTCCTGACAGAGACATTGTAGGTTGCCGTATCGTCCTTCGCAACAAATACAATGCAGATGGCACTCTTGAAAGACGAAAGGCGAGACTAGTAGCAAAAGGTTACACTCAACGCCCTGGAATAGACTTCCAAGAAACTTTTGCACCAGTTGCAAGGATCAACTCCATTCGGACTGTATTGGCCATTGCTGCCGAACAACATTTACTCATCGACCAATTGGACGTGAAAACAGCATTCCTTAATGGAAATATAGACCAGGAGATCTTCATGCAGCTTCCAGACCAAATCGAAATAATCCTAGAAGATATAATTAAAAACTCAACGGGACAGACTCGAATCAAAGCAGAAAAAATGCTACAATCCATCCAAGAAGGCAACAAAGTCTGTCGACTGAACAAGGCCCTCTATGGTCTACGACAAGCAAGTCGCCTATGGTATAAACGACTGGATGATGAACTCAAACAACTGGGTTTAAGACCATTGAACTTTGACCCCTGCGTTTATGTTCGAAATGAACAGAATAACTTGACCTTCGTCATCATCTATGTTGACGACCTCATAATTGTCTCATATGACGAAATCGAAAAGGCCAAACTAAAGAAGACTCTAATGTCCAAATTTGACATGAAAGATCTGGGTCAACTTCATTATTGCTTGGGCATCGAATTCTTCCAACGAGAAAAGGAGGGGAAGACTATAATTCAAATGTGTCAAAAGCGATATACCGAGGAAATCTTGGAACGTTTCTCGATGGAAAAATCGAAACCAGTCGCAACTCCTCTTGACCCAAGCTCCAAACTTCACAGGCCTGAAAACCCATCAGTTCAGGAAATGAAGCAATTTCCATTTCAAAAATTAATTGGTTGTCTTCTTTATCTTTCTATCTGCACCAGGCCAGACATTGCACATGCAGTAAGCAAACTGAGCCAGTATAACACCCAACATGACCATACACACTGGACTGCAGTGAAACGTATCCTTCGATATCTAAGAGGGACGACCAATCATGGCCTGACATTTGAGTCAACTGGAGAACCACTTACAGGATTCTCAGACTCTGACTGGGGAGCATCGACAGATGATCGCCATACATTCTCGGGATACATTTTTAAGCTTGCTAATGGACCCATCTCATAGGAATCAAGAAAACAACGCATGGTTGCCTTATCGAGCACCAAGGCCAAATATATGGCATTATCAGATGCTACTAAAGAAGCTCTACACCTACTAGAACTTTTCAATGAACTCTCAAGAAGCAATAAATCCAAATTGACAATTTATTGCGACAACCAAGGAGCACAATTACTTGCTTGAAATCCAATGTTTCACTCACGAAGTAAGCACATAGATATAAGACATCATTTCGTGCATGAATGCGTTGAACGAGGAAGAATAGACATCGCATTTATTCCTACAGATAAGATGCCTGCCGATCTTTTAACAAAAGGCTTACACTACCCAAAACATGCTAATGGACTAAGACTTTTAAATATGAAGTCAATCTTATAAATCATGTATCAAGATCGCATTTATTATTACACCTTGGTCTATAATTTAGTAAGCACCCACTGGAATGAGGGGAAGTGTTGGTGAGTATCATGACACTCTCCTAGGGACATTCCAGATGATATATAAACAAAAGTCTAGACAACTACATTCTTGTAATTCACACCTAATCCCCCTTCATTTTTGGTATGTGTAGTATATACAGCTTGTTAGATTAAACTCTGTTTTCTAACCAAGCAGTTGCTTTTTCACTTTACTCCACTGTCACATACTGCATTTGTCACAACAGACACAGTAAACACTATTATTTTAAAAATAAAAATAAAAAATTTTAGGCTTAACATCGACAAAAATTCAACATGGCATCACAGGCAACAGATAAAAATTTCAACATTGGATAGGTTAAACTGTGCATGCATTGAAAAAAATGCACTCAAAGCATAAACACAGCCTGTTATATACCCAAGTCGTCTCTCAATCTTACATTATGCTTGTATGTTTCTAGTGCTTTTTTTGCTTTAGTTTTGATGTGTTTGCTTATATATTGTCAATATTGTATATATTGTATTGACTGTGTATTTTTGATGTGTTTGATTATATATATTGTCAATATATATAATCAAACACATCAAAAATACACAATCAATACACAGTTTAATCAAAAAAGACACAGTCTGTCCAAAAAACATTTTTGGATAGACTGTCTTTTTTTGATTAAACTAAATTATCATCTGGTGAAATTCTACAAATTTTTAACAATTTCTTCCAGCAATTTTTCTTCATTGACAGCTTTTGGACACCTCATACATCTTGTATCCTTTAGTTCTTAGTCCTAAAACTTCTTAATTAATTAAACCACATTCAATATATTAAAAGTTTAGGTTTGGTTTAATGCCTTTAAATGGTGCAAGGGTCTCTTGGGCCAATTCAAAGTTTAGGCACATCTCTCCCATACACATTAAGAATTTTCTTTAACTGTTTGTATGGCATTACATCTCTTCTGAAACTCAAATAATAATATTCTGATATGTTTATCTGAAGATATTTCAACTTAATTTTATTCAAACAAAATGTGAAGTAAAAGGTTTAAAATAAGCTCCTGAACAAAGAATAACCTACAATATCATATTATTGTGTTAAATTCCACAATTGTTATAATTGAAGCACACATCCAAGTTAAGTAGCATTAGCTGTTAAAAGTATGCAAGAACTTTCTATTAAATTCAATGTAATCTTTACATAATAACTATGGCATCTGAGAAGTATATAAAAGTAACAAAGCTTAAGAGGAAGGTCAAAATATCAATAATTGAAATGAAAAAGGAACTTATTGTAAAGCATAAAAGCTGTATATGTATGGCTGATCTGGTGGCCCTGTTTTAAGATACCAAAGTCAACAGTATGTGACTAGTAAATGCAATTTTCATTTTATTATACAGTATTTACATATTTTATTTATTATTTTTGTGTTTTAATTTATTATTTGGGAAATTTAATTGTGTTATTTTTACATTAAATTATTTGTATTTGCTGTTTTAAGTTTATTGAAAGGGGTATTATTTGGGGTCGGAAAATTAATTAATTCATTTTCTGTTATTTCTAATGGGAAAAACTGATTTGGACTTTAAATGATTTGGAGTTTGAACAGCCTCCTGAAATGAATTAAATTCAAAGTATGAGGTAGCACAGTAATAACTATAGCCGAAAGTTTTCGCCAGATTTTGGGCCTAAAATCGCGGCGAAAATCGCCAATTTTTTGCCTTAAATTCGCCCAAAAAAATCGCCAGTTATTTATTTCAAAAACGAGTTAAAACAAATTACACTTAGATATTTCAAATAATCCTCGCTTTTACTATGATGTCGATCGCTCAATATCGATGAATACAATGAGAACGAACGTTCGACGTCCACTGCAACTAAAGGAGTGTATTCGCTATTAACTTTATCAGTTAAATTCATATCAAAAGACATAAATTTGATAAGGTCAGTATTACTTGACAAAACTTTTTCCAATTTTTGAGAAATATAGGATAACCTGAAACAATTTCTTTTGCATTTTCAATTAATTCGGCTTGTTCAGTTACACCGAGTCCTTGTTCTTCCAGTGATGATATAATACAGTAGAACCTCCATTATCCGGATTTTCGATTATCCGGATTGTTCAAAATAAACAAAAATTTTACGAATTTGCTGATTTGCAATTGGCGAATTACGACAGTTTATGTATGTGATGGAATGCATAACTTTTTTTGTTTCAACAACGTCTCATCCAGCACAGTGGTCGTAAACTCTTAAATATATTTTACGTAGTAATAAAAATATAACTTGACATACGTATTTATAAATAATTTATATTCAAATTACATCATTTCTATGACCAAGGGCGGCGTAAGGCATGGAC
>NW_019386118.1:82345-104969 GCF_000671375.1 Centruroides sculpturatus | reverse complement strand
GCAACACCTGTAGGAACAGTTCATAAGCTTACGGAGCGCATCTTTACAGCATTTAATACCATCAGAGGGGAGCGTGGCATCTTACGGAGAGTCGGACAAAACATGGTTCGTCGTTGCACATTATGTAACGAAGTTGGTGGTCGTCACACTGAACATTTACTCTAAAGTAGTGCAGCCACTGATTCGATGTACAGTTTGATTGTACTCTACTGTTTTGTCAATAAAACTTGTCATAAATACTGTATTCTGCTGTTTCATCCAGCATACCGACCTCATAGAACGTGCAAAGTGCTGTAGAAACTTTATACGTATCTCATTTCCGGCTGTAGGTTCTTTATATCAAAACGTTCAAAATTTCATCCTCTACAATCCCCAAATTTTTAAAACGTCATTCTGATATACCCTGTGTATGTATATACATATATTACAAACTTATTTCATTAGTAAAAGTGCATAGTTGCAAAATAATTCATTTTTATTGTTTGGGCGACAAACAGTTCAAATCCGCTACTTTTGGAGCACAACCATGCTACTTTTTAACCTTGAGATCTGGCAACACTGGTCAGTAGTAGTCCAAATTCAATACGAACGTTTGTTTCTTGAAAATTTGATCACGTTTTAAATACAGTATTTACTTTTAATATTACCGATATGTCATCGAAAAGAAAACATATTATATTATCATTAAAAGACAAATTAAAGTATTCGTTTCGATTATCCAGATTTTTCCTTATCCGGACTACCTTCATACCCAATTAGTCCGGATAATCGAGGTTCTACTGTAGTTGATAACTTGACAAGATTACGGAGATCAAATAATTCTTTTTTGAGGTTAACTTTTTTCTCTTGAAATAGTTTCACCAAAACATTTCTAGCATTTGAATGAGATTTTTGTTTATAGTTCAAAATTAAGCGCTCAACAGTATCAAAATTATCGACATAGTATTTTGCAGCGTTTAACCAAGACCCCCAGCGAGTGATAATCTCACTTACTGCATTCATCACGTATTTTGCTCAAACTGTCACTATTAACTTCAGTTTTGAATATTTTAAATCATTTGGCCACAATTTTCTAGACACGTTGAGTATACATTCTTGTATTATAATATTGTCAACTGTTGAGTAAAATGTCACATCAATTAACATTGATTTTGCTTTCTGGCCATTCAATTTTCCTACAAGCACGTTGACCACTTTACGTTGCACTTTGTCACTAGTTTCGTCAACAATGAAATAGACATCGTGTCCATTAATTTCGTCCTTAATTTTTTCTGTTACTGAGTTGAAGATAGTTTTTTGATGTGCCCGCAGTGCTAAAAAAATAAATAACTCAATGAGACTTCGAATAAAATCATATTTCAGCTAAATTATGAGCACAATCGCGAACAGCAGCAACAATTTCAATAAAATAAACGTTTCATTAAAAAAACTAATTACAATAAAAAAATACCTGGAACACTTTTGATCGGCTTCTTCATATATTTCTCGAGAAACAATCTCAGTTTTTCGTTATTTAATTTTTCAAGCGGAATATCTGCACTGGTGAATGCTTCAACCATTTCTTTATCAAAATCGCTTCCATTTTCAAACAACAATGTTTGTGACTGTAGCGTATTATGTTTCTTGTGTTTTGCACTGTTGAGATGTTCCGAAAGTCGTTTCTTAATTGTATCACGTTCGTAGTTGACGTGTGTAGAGCACTTAACACAGAGAATTGTTTTTTTGGTACGGCGAAATATATTGCCACCTAATTCCTTAATCACGGTATCAATTTTAAACTCAATTGACTGTTTTCTAGACATTTTTGCACAAAGCACATGGGAAACAATTGCTACAGAAACTAACGATTTCGCCACCTATCGCCAAATTTGCCAGTTTGGGTGAAAATCACCGATTTTCGCCAAAAAAACTTAGTGATATTGAGACCAGATTTTTAAATTAGTACTAATTGAAAGATGCTCATTCCAGGCGAATATAGCTGAGAAATTCGCCAAAAGCTAAAATTTTCGGCTCTAGTAATAACAATAATGAATTTCTTTTTATTACAGTTAATCTCTTTTTAAACACTTAAGAATTGTGTTTACATTTTCTTAGCTTCACTAAATATAATTACTTTTCTATATATAATTAATTATTTTAATTAATCAATGCATCATAAATCTTAGTCTATGTAATTCATTTTTATTTTTCAAAATTTTGATATTTTCTTAATGATAATTCAATAAATTTATATTATACAAATATATTTCTCTGAAAACACTCCATGTATGAATCTTAAAATAAATTTATTTTATTGCTATCTATTACTCAATTTTCCTTATTTTTACAAATCAAATACCTATTCGCGTTATATATTAGATGATCATAATTAAGTTTTCCTATTCAGATGATTCTGTAGCCCAATCAATTAGTTGATTGACACCAAAATTTATGTGCATGCTATTCAAAGAATGTGGAAAAAGACTGCAAAGAAAAACTTTAGTTCCAAAATTGTTTGCTACAGGATAAATGGTGCTACACAAAACAAAACAACAGAAACACAATTAATTGAGGCCTCCTGCCCATAAGGTTTCCATATCTGATCTTGTCTTTCATCTAACTCCATTCTTGAGATTAAGGAAAGACAGACAGACAGACAGATGGATGACAGTGGGAATTTATAGGTCTACAATTTTTTCAAATTGCAGCCCAATGAAAAAGCATCTATTCATCCTGTGGGAACAAACCAGTATGTGCTGTGCAGATTGCTTAGCAATACAAGGAATGTTGTTCAATGCATTCCCCATCATTCAGGTGTAAGATTCGAATTTAGTGTTTTCAAAAGCTGACCATAACTGTTCCCCTTTGATGCAATAGTAAAAATTTTAAATTATTTATAAAGCTATAATTAAAGCTATATTAAAATGTTATATTTTAAAAGCCTTTTGAAATATAAAAAAGTTGGTTCTTTTATATTTCAAAAGGCTTTAAAATAAAGTATGCAGATAATTATTATAATGCATTACAAGAGGGGTGGGAGTGTTTACAAAAACATTATGTAATGCTAGGATCTCAACCCTTGGATAACAGAATGATTCTTTTTTGTTTACAAAGAATTACATAGTAAACAATACTGTTTATGTTACTGACTTGTATGTACTAACACATGAACATCCTTTTTTTATCAATCAGCTTTTTAACATTTATTCTAATTAAAGCATATTTTGATTAATTTATTTAAACATTGTTATTTGAAGTCTAAAACTTTAGCATGCATAAACATCTTTAAAGCTAAAGTATTCTTACTATATAGCACACAGGCTCAAAAATATTCGCCACCCAATCTAGAGCATGAATTGTGTAATTTTAGGGATTAGATTACAATATATTATAAAACATTACAGTGAGTGGGATGGCATTGAGAAGTATAAAAATGGTATTACATAACTTATGGATGATCCCATACACTGATTCCCAAAGATCCTTATACAGAGTGGGTGAAAAGTTCATAAAAACTTTAAACATTCATAAAAAATTAAAAAATTATCAAAATGAAATGCAGTTGGCATGTTAAGTATTTTCAGTATGGGGAGGAAGGTTGTTGATGGGACAAAATTAGTTCCAAAAATGACTGATAGGTGGTGTCGACATACAAAGGAAATTAATTTTCAATGCATTTCTTAAAAAAGTGTAACATGGCCTCAGGATATAACAGAACTTAGCCAAGTAATAATGCCTGCAGAGTGCAGCATGTCTGGATGGATGTTTTTCAATTTTAACAATGTAGAAGGACCTAATCGAAACACTCAAGAATTTAAATACTCCCACAATCAGAAATCACAATGAGTCATTTTCGTTGTCATTTGCACATCTAATCATGTTCTTTTGTATGTCAACACCACCTGTTGGTAATTCTTAGAGCTAATTTTTTCCTGTCAACAAAAACATTACAACACACACTACTTATACACTTACCACACAAATTGCATTTCATTCTAATAATTCTTCCATTTTTTTATTGAATGTTTAAAGTTTTCATGAACTTTTTGCTTACACTGTAATTATTTAACTGTAAAAAAACAAATACAATCCACATTAAAACACGAAAGGAATTAAATAAAAACCATATCATGTATATATTATAATAGCTTACCCGTCGCGCATTGCTGTGATCTCAGAAGAAACAAAATTCAAGCAAACTCGTTATAATAAAATTCGAAATTTACATTTTATCATTTTTTATTGAAACTTATTATTATTCATTTTCATCGGGAAAACATTTCAAAGTGTTGTTTCAATTCTATTTATTTATTGGAGTGCTCGTGGATACACGATATTTTTTGTTTTTCCGTCTGATGCGTACACGAATAAATCAGGTTTTCCGANATAATTCTATTAAATACAATGAATAAACTGCCAGATTATTTATCAGGCAGTATGCTTTTTTATAATCATTTTCACATACACAAACAAACAAATACATTTTAAATACATTTAACAGAAATTATCAAATGTATTCCACTTGATTTTTTCGAATCATAAATTTCTAATGTTGATATTAGCATAAATTATTATAAACTATTTACTAAAAAAAAGACAACTTATATTTTACACTAAATTTGCATATTAAATGTATTAAATAATTACTTTAAAAATACTTAGTAAAAGTTACCTTCCACAAGTAAATGTAAATCCAACAAATGGCAAATGCAAACCAGAAAAAATAGAATTTGTACTAGGTGGCACTGAATCCTAAAATTTTCAAATATTTTTTTTTCATTATGAAATTATATATTGGTGATTTATTTCAAGAATAGAAAAAACTGAGAGACTTACTGAACTTTTAAAATCAGCTTCATCAACATCAAAATTTGAAGTATCTGTAGGACTGCTTACCTCAGGAATGTAAGGTGCTTCACCTGTCAAAAAATAATAAATAAATGAAGTAAAATTTACATATACAGTATAATCACCGAACAGACAGTGTAGGGACCAAAAAATTTGTTCGATATTTAGAGGTGTCCATTATTTGGAGGTACATGCCAATGGCCAAATTGTACAGTGGAACCTCGGTATACGACCAGAAACCTGCGCGAGAGTATATTAAACAACTTCCCAAAGTTTCATGGCAATCGGATAAACGGTGTGGTAATGCATGAAGGACATAAGACAGACACACAGACAAACACACAGACATACATTCATTTTTATATATATAGATTAGTGGCATGACTGCATCACATGCCCACTAGTTCTCTTAAAGCACAAATTCTATAGATTTTTTCCTCTTCTATTCTTTTGTTTATTCAGTACATTATTATTATTATCTCAATCATTTCAAATTATAAAGCAATCAGAAGACTTAGTCCCTCCTACTTTTGTTTGTATCATAAAAATGACAACTTTAAGCAATACCTGCATAGATTTAACCTTGGAAACAATCCACAATGCGATTGTGGTATTCAGGAGGACCAAACACCACTTGACCTAGTTTTTTGCTGCAATAGGTACAATCACATTAAGGATAGTTTAATGAGAGCTGCTATTCTTGAAGGTTACAACTGACCTTCAACACCCACATCAACTCATTCACACATGTACAATGTTCCATCATCTATTCGCATTTATATCCCTTAGTGGGTCCCTTGAGAGCACTCGCTCCAAGAACATGGATGGCAATTATCTTTCCTTTGCTTTGTTTCAACTTTCAATATATAGCTGCTTTCAACTTTGTATTTTAGTTCTTACATTCGGTCTTCTTTTTGGTCCAAATTCGGTTAGTTTAAGTTAGTCCTAGTTGTAAGTTAGATCAGGGACTCTTAGCTTGATTACTGCTTAGGTTCATCCTAGGTTATGGTAGGTTAGTTTAGTTAGTGAGTAAGTTAATGTTTAAAAAAAAATTAATAAATAAAATTAAATTTAAAAAAAAAAATAAATAAATAAATAAATAAATCGGGATATTGCGTGTTTGTCTTTTGTCCATCTGTTCGTCTCATCTAGTTTGTCATTGTGTTTGTTTGTTTTTTTTTTTTTTTTTCACTGTCTGTCTTGCTGTTAGGTAGTATTAAGATTCACACTCATGTTCAGTTTCATTAGCATTAAGTAGTTATAAGTCTTCCTACTAACAGCCACTTGGCACTAACTTCTACACTTAGCTATTCGTGGCAGCACTGGATCATTGGTGTTGGCTACACTCATGTTTTCTCTTAGACCCTTCAGGGAACTAAGGCCTTGCAGCCTAAAAACTGCATGCCAACATCAATCATAGAAGATACTGTAGCCATACATACACCTTTCTCTACTATCTATCTCCTCTCCTTCCTTCTTCTCCTCCCCTTTCACTTACCCTCTTTTCCGCTGGCTAAACACCTCATGTATGGCTGAAGTCTTTCTTGTATGTATGTATCAAAAACATTATATTTAAAATATGAAGAAATTCCTTTAGAAAATTTTTAGATGTATATATATTTTGTTCATTCCAATGGATATGCAGTCAGAATTTTAGAAAGTTTAATAATACAAAAATTCTCAGCTTGAATAAAAACTTTAGAAATGGCAATTCACTGGCTCTTTTTCCCAAATTCACTGATAAGCTAAGTTTTGTCATCTGGGAGATAAAATATATATTTAAGGAATATATTTGTAATCATACATGAATCAACATTAAGAAAATTCCCATTTTGAAATCCTATACTCCCAAAAATCATTATCTGTCAAAATGAGGACTTATTATTATGTTTACTTATATATATATATATATGTGTGTGTGTGTGTGTGTGTGTATTGCTTTATAATCAATGTAAACACCAACATAATTCTATTAAATACAATGAATAAACTGCCAGATTATTTATCAGGCAGTATGCTTTTTTATAATCATTTTCACATACACAAACAAACAAATACATTTTAAATACATTTAACAGAAATTATCAAATGTATTCCACTTGATTTTTTCGAATCATAAATTTCTAATGTTGATATTAGCATAAATTATTATAAACTATTTACTAAAAAAAAGACAACTTATATTTTACACTAAATTTGCATATTAAATGTATTAAATAATTACTTTAAAAATACTTAGTAAAAGTTACCTTCCACAAGTAAATGTAAATCCAACAAATGGCAAATGCAAACCAGAAAAAATAGAATTTGTACTAGGTGGCACTGAATCCTAAAATTTTCAAATATTTTTTTTTCATTATGAAATTATATATTGGTGATTTATTTCAAGAATAGAAAAAACTGAGAGACTTACTGAACTTTTAAAATCAGCTTCATCAACATCAAAATTTGAAGTATCTGTAGGACTGCTTACCTCAGGAATGTAAGGTGCTTCACCTGTCAAAAAATAATAAATAAATGAAGTAAAATTTACATATACAGTATAATCACCGAACAGACAGTGTAGGGACCAAAAAATTTGTTCGATATTTAGAGGTGTCCATTATTTGGAGGTACATGCCAATGGCCAAATTGTACAGTGGAACCTCGGTATACGACCTTAATCTGTTCCTGATGTTTGGACTTATACCAANCCTATATATATATATATATATATAAAAGTTACAATATAAAAGTCATTATGAATATTTATGCAATTTAATTATTCTTCCAGTTAAAAGTCAATTGACAAAAAGGGTGAAAATGGTATAAGTTTCAGTTACTATTGGTTTATTATATTTACTGTATTAAAGATTATAGCCAGTTAATGTGTAAATTCTGATTTAGTTCACTTCTAATTATTTCTTATCTACAATATATCTCTATCTTGTTAATTATGGCATTCTATCCAATGTCAGAGACTGCCTTCTCACACAAGAAAAATCTGAGGTCTATTGGTTCCCTTAAAGCAGCCATTAAATTATAAAATAACACTATATGTAGAAACCATCACTTAGATTTAGAATGAGAAAACTTAAGATTTGTGTAACAGAATATATAATATCTATTATCACAACAGATCTATGAATTGACTAAATTTATTTTCATTGAAAAACCCTACATTACCCTTTGGGATATTGAAAATGTTTGTTGCCCACTGGAAACAATAACTTTTTTGGGAGTTGTTCTTCACCATAAACTTTGATTAATATATCCACTTTATTCTTCTTCAAAATTTGGCTACATATTTGTAACTACTTTTTCACACCAGAAACCCCACCCAGACCATCTCATAATATCAACCTATGGTTTTCAAGAAATTCTCTTAAACATCCACTTTTTTAAGAAATTTTTTCAAAATTTTCTTGATACTTTAGCTTAATGTACTTTTCATATTCATTAATTTGTCTAAAATCCATTCTTTGTCTGTACAAGAACAACCTTCATTTAAATTTATATTTTATTTCATTTAATTTTCTAATATTCCTGAATTAAGATGGTCATGTTTCAACCAATAATATTTGAAATATAATTGAAGTTTGTTTACTTACAAATTGTTTTTATGATTTTGTACTTATAAACATCCATCTTAACATATTACTGTATTTTCAGACATATAAGAGCATTCTCTTATATGTAAAAATTGCTTGTTTTTGCAGTTTTGAAACATGTCCTGCTTTGATTATAAGAACATACCTTGCACATAAGAGCAGGCAAGCTCTTATACGTGCTAGCTTGGCACTGACTGCTTGTGTCAATGTAAATATAATGACACAGTAACTATTCAGTGACATCTCTGTACCATTATTAAAAATAAATTCTTCTGCTAATATAAAAGTTATTTATATATTATTTTTATTAATCAGCTTTACAGGCAAATGTCATGTAGATAATAAGTGCTCTCCCATACAAGAAAGATTAAAATAATGCAAATTTTTAAAATAAAGTAGCCCCTCATTATCATNCAATATGCTGTCTCCAGCACTGTTTTTCAGTTATCCAAAGCAAAAGCAATTTCTCGACATGATCTAATGTCTTCGATCTCTGTTTAGAAATTGATTTAACCCCTTTCTCAACGTTAGCAAATTTAATAATGTCTTTATTTTTCACGATTGTCGATAACGTCGTTCTCGGTATACGGAATGCAACAGTTAAATCTCGTTAAATCTCGAACATGCGTGCCACCTTCGTATTTCTCAACAATCTCTTTCATCAGTTCCATTGTAATTCTAGTCGTTTTTTTAGTTTTCTGTCACTTTTCATTTGCCTTTTTGCGATTCGTGATTAATAAAAATAATAAAATTTTACTTACGAATTAAAATCAGAAGAAATTTAACAAAGTTATAAACCGTTGCACCGCGAACGTCTAGTCTGGTCTAGTACACCGATAGTGCTACTTGTTCATTGATGGCGCGTATAATTGAATTATGTCGTATACCGAGCAAAAGTCGCATACCAAGCAAAATTTGTTTCGTCCAAACCGGACGTATTCCGAATTGGATGTATTCTAAAGCAGACGTATACCGAGGTACCACTGTATTTTAACCCAGCCATTATAAAGTGGCAAATACAATGGATTACGAAAACATCAAATTTGCATTAAGAATGTGAATATACCAAAAAGTATACATAGCATATATAATTAAAATTCATATATAATATGTTATTTATTTTTTCAGCTGTAAAAATCTCATTTTAATTAAAACTTGTCTGAATGTCAAGTTATGAAGGTAATTTATTATCCACTCCAGAGTGGGAAATATATTCGAAATTGTTACATTTATAACGTCATTTATGATCTAAGCAAACAATAAAAATCATTACAGGGATTTGTCTGCTTTGTAGTTATCAGTAGGTGTAACTTTTCAAACATTTTTGCTTTTTTCAGTAACTAATTTATTAAAAATTGCACTTTAACCACCACAAAGCTGTTAAAACAGTTATGACAGCAACAGCATTTGTTTGGTGAAAGTTCAAAGGTCGTGTTATGAAGGTAATTTGTCAACCACTTTAAAGTGTGGGAAGATATTTGGTTTTCTCACATTTATGATCTTAAGTTTATTTTTTATTACTACAATACTATGATTATTTTCGAATGAATGAATGAATAACTTTGAAAAAGTTTATAGTTTTTTGGCATCATAAGCTTAATTTCAACAATAAGACAAGTTTAATAACATTAATATGTATAATAATAAATGGTGATTGACAACTGAACCAGATTAAACTTCTCTAACAGATAAAGAATATTGTTCGACTTCTTATAACCTGCCCTCCTCCCCTATCCCTCTATTAAGCCAGTCTTTATTCAATGCCTATGATCAAAATTTGTCATTCGAAACAGTATTCGAACCAATTCTTTGTTTTTGTTTTAAAATTTTTCATATGTAATTAATTCTTTCAGAATATTAAAGGCAGAACATTGTGCTTTCGTAAGGTTGGTTATGGATGACAGCATCTGTTATTTAGTGTGTCCACCATTTAAAGGTAAATATAATAGATGTCCTATTTGAAGTGTCTGGAGATTGTAAAAATGTCTGTTAAGCAGAGGTGCTTGCTATCTGGGAGTGTCTGTTAATGGCAGTTCACTGTATTTATGCTTCTTTTACTTATAACAATCACACTTCTAATAGTTATTAAAAGTGTGATTGTTTTAATTATTTTTTAATTGTAATAGTATTAGTAACTATCTATTTTTAACATTAAACTTACAATAAAGACTACTACCAGTTAACTACCTGAAATCTGGGACCCATCTCAAAATTCAACAAACTTTGCAAAAATATCTGTTTGAATCCAAATGACATCCATGCAAATTTCAGGCCCTATTGCACAGCCATCCCTTGAAAAAATTAAAAACAAAAAATTTTTGACTTTAAATATTTTGAATGGTGCTAATTAGATCCTTTTAATTGTTTGGTTATTGATAGCATACAAGACTAACATTATTCTGCTTTAAATTCAGTTCAATTTCTTTAACCCTTTCAAAGTTATGCACATTTATAATCGTTTTTTCCTTACTTTTTTTTTGTATACTAGGCACTACCAAATGAGGCTTTTTTTTATTTTAACAAAAGTCAATGTCCCTACACTAAGTGTTTAGCCAGCAGAAGAAGGGGGAAGTGGGGAAGGGAAGGAGGAGGGTGAAAAGATAGAAAGAAGAGAAAAGAAGAATCCCTTTGAGCAGTGTACTGTACATAAGGTAATACTACTCCATCTGCAATTAATGTTGTCATGCAGTTTGTAGGCTGCAAAGCCATGGGTCTAAAAAAAAACCTGAATTGTAGCATACACCTTAAGTAATCCAGCTACATAAAAGCTAGACAGAGTAAAGTATAATGTTTAAAACTAAAGTGAAGGCTTTAAACTAGTACTAAAATAACACACAAACTAAGCTAGCAAATGAGGTATAGCTTTTTTCCTTAAAGAATCCCATCTAATATTAAAACAATTATTTTTAATTTAAAAACATGTATTTTCTTAATTTTTGTTAAAACAAAACTGTAGCAGTTACAATTTTCTTAGTTTTACTAAGACAATTTATCATATGATATTTTAGCTACATTCTTTTCTTTAAAAAGCATTTAATTGGAAATATCTGTAAAGAAGTAAAAACTGAATTTAAATAATCCTTATTTATATTAGTTGATGAATTAAAATGAGAAAATTACAGCAAGACAAACTGAATTATTAAGTTTGTTATTTCCCTTATCAACAGCTAACTTTAGACCAGCTAATTTAGACCTGTATTCCCAACGTGGGGCCCATACCCCACAGGGGACAATTCGAAAATGGATTCATCCAGAGTTTAAGTTAGGAAACACTGGTTTAGACCAAAGAAAACCACACACATTTGTGCAAACTGTTAGCCATATATCTAGCAAAGGTCAATGATGTATCAATCATAAAGCATATTATTTCAACTAGAAAAAAAATTCAAATTGTTACTCTGTATTGGTAATTTATTTGTAGTCAATAGCAGCTTTCATGACATTGTTGAGTTCTTAAAAGAAATCTGATTTTTGTGTAGAAATGCCAGCATTATTAAAAAAGACTAATGTTAATAAATGCAAATAAGTCTAGAGTCGTAACTAAGATTCATTGGGTAGTTGAAGCTTGTCATTTAAGCATCTCTTTACCTGTTACTATTATTTTAAAAGAATAAAGCTTGCTAATGCTGTGGGAAATGTCTTGTTTCATAATCTATTGTTTATTAAGAATTTTAAAATAGTATCTCTAGCTAAGAAATTAAAAATTTGTTGGAAAAATGCACAAGTTCAGTCTGGAATCTCACATAAGAATTCATTATAATGAGTTTAAATTATTCAAATACACTAAAATGCATTTTTTTCCTTGTACAGTTGACCCCCCTATAACAAGGTAGATATGTTCCGTTCTTTATGAAATTGATGTTCTAAGAGTCCTTAAATACATGAGCTAATCACAGCCCGTCATGTATGCAGTTTACAGACTACAGTTGTTTGAAAGGTTTTCTTCCATAAAATTAATTGATTCTAGACTAATTCGACTGAACATTTCCAAAATATGTATAATTTTTTGGGAATAATCCATATAAACTCTGCTATAAACAAAAAATTGTAGGATTACTTACCAAGTGTACACCGTTCGACGACGCCATTGCTTAAGCTTGTTTTCGTCGTGGAGCAGTGCATCGAATGGCGTTCGCGTGCTTCCTGATAAATTATTTTTCTGCGAAAACTTTGCTGAACTTTGGAGACATCATTAATATAGATATAATTTTTATGGACGTTAAATAATAAATAGTTTTTAGTAGGTCCGCTGCTCGTTTAAACTCAACAGTTTGTGCAATGTCCACTATTGGTCTAGATTCGACCAATCCTGTTGCGACACGAGTTGGCGATGATGTTTTACTGAATTATACGTGTCTCTTTTAGCGTGTTTATCCGAATACGGTTGCAATTTTTTCTCCGTCATATAGGAATCTGAACTATATGAACCCGTTTTATAGGGGGGTGGGTCTACTGTATTTGTGATTATTTCTGATATTAAAGCATTATTTTTACCATCACTTTATCCATGGAATTGTTAGTTACACATACTTTCATTATTTCAATATGAAACTTGAATTTTTTCACAAAGGTAAATCACAAATTTTCTTATTTGTAGATTTAATTAATATTTTTATACTTTATACATATTATGATTCCTCTTTAATCTCTAAATTTAAAATACAGCTCATCATGTATATGTGATTTTCTGTTTACAAATTTAAGTAATATACAAAAAAATATTTTAAAACATTTAGTTTATCAAAGCATTAAACATGTTAATTATAAAAAAATTACATACTATCTCTAACATTGTCCCAGTTTATTCCAGCAAACCAAGGATGATTTTTAAAATCATCTAAACCATTCTGTCCAAAACGACTCTCTGCTGTACAGATTAATCTCCTTATTAAATCTTTAGCCTCTTCTGATACATTATATGCAGGTTCTTCAGGGAAATCGAAACAATTCTGAAAAAATTGCACATAATTATAAAAGAGTCTATTTTAAGCAATTAATGGGATAGCATTTTTAAATTTCTTTCTTATTTAAAAAAAACTTGTATTTATATCTTAATCTATATTTTTTATAACATAGAATAACTAAAAATAAAATTATTATAAATTTAAAATTTAAGTTATATTTGTTTGTTGTTAATATCGGAATAGTTAAATATTAAGATACAATACATAAATGAAAATATTAATGGATACTACTATAATTAAAATGCAAATAGAAAGACACTTGGTAAAATGTGAATTTGGTTTTAATTTCATTGTAAGATATTCTTGAGTGAGGCATATCTAAAAATGCTAAATAATATATGAATCCATTCATCAAATGGAAAGATTGTGTAACAGTGACGAAGTAATAAGTCATATCAGAACAAAAACACAATTAGTTTCTCATTTCAAAAACTAAATCATACAAGTAATTAATATCTATTTCTAGTTTTATTCTAATAAACAACATAAACTCCAATTTATATACAGTAATACCTCGACTTATGCGAACCCGGAGTTATACGATTTTCAAATCTCGTCGATTATCTTTTGTTTGAGCACCTCACAACTCTTGATTACTCACTCCCCCCACACTATTGTTCAGCTTACATGTTCAGATGTGTCACACGGAATCAACGCATAGCTACAATCTATTTTGTGTTATCTATTTCTGTGTTTGTTATATCTACAGAGACTTGAGAGACTGTACTATGTCATCCAAACGAAGTAGAACTAATTCTTCTGCATCAAACATGAAAAGAAAAACTTTATCTTTGGAATGTAAGGTTGACATTGTTAGAGACTTCGATACAAAAATGAAAATTTGTGAATTGGCAAAGAAGTTTGATCTACCAGAATTGACAGACAGAAAAATTATAAAAGGTAAAGAAAAAATTCTCGAAACTGTGAAAAATGCTCAATCTTTAAATTTAAGTATCATTTGTAAACATCACGGTATTATCGCTGAGATGGAAACAATGTTAAAATTATGGTGTGATAATCAAGTAAATGTGAAAAATTGTCCTGTTGATCGGAACACTGTGTGCTCTCAAGCTAAGCTGATTTTTGAAAGATTGAAAGAGGATGCTGGAGAGGTGGCTAAAGATGAAGAGTTTAAAGCTAGTAACGGTTGGTTCAGCCGATTCAAAAGTTGCTGTAATTGACATAGCATTGCAGAAAGTGGAGAGGCGGCAAGTGCTGATAAAGAGGCTTCGTCTTACTATCCAGAGAAATTCAAAGCTATGATAGATGAAGGTGGCTATACCAGCCAAACCATATTCAACATAGATGAGACTGGCCTGTTCTGGAAGAAGATGCCTAAAAGAACGTTTATCATGCGTGAAGAGAAAATCTTTCCAGGTTTTAAGGCTGCCAAAGATCGATTGACAGTGATGATTGGCGCGAATGCAGCTGGTGATTGTAAGTTAAAACCTCTCTTAGTTTATCGCTCGGAAAATCCAAGAGCATTGAAAAATAAATCTAAAGCTGGCTTGCCTGTGATTTGGAAGTCGAATCGTAAGGCTTGGGTGACAGTTTCCCTTTTTGAGGACTGGTTTGGTCATCACTTCATACCTGAAGTCGAACATTATTGCCAATCTAAACAAATTTCATTTAAAGTGATGCTAATAATCGACAACGCACCAGGTCATCTCCCTGCAACTTTATCTAATTTTGACCCACGTGTAAAAGTTGAATTTTTGCCATCAAATACAACCAGCTTGTTTCAACCGATGGATCGCAGAGTCATCAAAACTTTCAAAGCTCATTGCATGAGACGATCGTTTGCACATCTGCATGAAGCTATGAGACAAAACAACGAGCTCTCTGTTAAAGAGTTTTGGAAACAATTCAATGTTTTAGATGCAGTGAGAATCATTGGACAATCTTGGAATAAAGTTTCACAAAAAACTTTAAGTGGTGTCTGAAAAAAAACTGTGTCCTTTTTTTTCACCACTGAAATTCAGGTGGAATCAGTGCCAGAGCCTGATGAAATTGATAATGTGATTAAAGAAGTTGTCAATCTTGCCAGGCAAATTAATTTAGAAGATAGTGATGACATTCAAGAACTGCTAGATTCCCACAATCAAGAGCTGACAATTGATGAACTCATAAAAATGTGCGAGCAAGAGACATTGAAGAACTTGATTCTTTAGACCCAGTTCAATCAGAAGATCGAATGATGGAAACTTGACAGAAGGCTTCAGTTCAATTGAAAAGGGGTTACAAATTTTAGAAANTATATAATAATTATATTCAATTAGATAAAATTCATCCTGAAAAATAATTTGAAGTTCTGCTTAAAGTATGCCATTTTAAAGTTTTATTTAAATAGAAAATAAATATGTTTAAACAGCATAACAAATATTAATTTGAGTTCTTAACAATAGCATGTAAACAATAAAATTCAGCTTATCTACTTAAATATTTCCAGAGAATCATGCATTAACTGAAACTCATTTAACTTTCAATCTACAACATGGACCTCAAACTGACATGTGTTTGTCTCCCTAGTATGGTGAAAGAACCTTTCTATGAAGTCAAAAAACTGCTAAAATGGGAACATCTATTCAAAAAGTTTAGCCACTGATCTATTAATATATACAAAGTCATAAAAAAATTAATCTTATTTTATTGTCTGGATGAAATTGTCTCTTAAAATCTATGCTCATTTACAAAAAAAACTTACACATGAAGGAAGAGGAAATGTTGAAATCAAATGAAACTTTATTAGTGCAAATATAATGAAAACTGTAGTAAGTGGTTAAAATATCGTAGCAAAGATTATTCTAAATTGTACCTCTCATGTCAAAGAGAGTCTTTGATATGAGAGTTACAATTTAAATCAATCTTATGGAACCTCCTCCTACCTGGATGCATGCAACAATATGGTCAGGTATGAAGACCTACAGACATTGTATGCTATCCTGTAACATATTTTTCCACAAATATTGCATCTGTCACTCCAAATCTCTCTATTCATATGGTTGAAGCTGGTGTCCTATCTTGTTCCACAAATGCTTAATGGACAGCAAATGTGGAGACCAGGCAAGCCAAACAAATAAGTAGTCAGTCAATATTTTTATTAACATACAAATTGGCAAATTGGTACATACCCAGTACCGCAAAGCATTGCCTGGTGTGGTTACAAGGTATAGCCAAGGGTTGTCGAACCTTTTTTCCTAATGGGCCAAATTAGAAATTTAGATACATTCAGCAGGCCACAAAGGTACTTTATATAAATACAGTGGAACCTTGGTATACAACCTTAATCCGTTCCTAATGTTTGGACTTATACCGAATTGGACGTATACCAAACCAACCTTTCCCATAAGAAGTAATGTAAAAATGATTAATCCATTCTCATGTAAAAAAATGGCTGGCTTTAAACACCTCGCTTTCCTGGCTAGTTCCTGCCTGATTTTTCATGAGATTAGCATGTATCTTTTTAGCTTTCTCGCAAATAATTGCTTCTGATACACTGTCTCCAGCACACTGTTTTTCAGTTATCCAAAGCAAAAGCAATTTCTCAACATAATCTAATGTCATCAATCTCTGTTTAGAAATTGATTTAACCTCTTTTGCAATGTTAGCAGATTTAATAATGTCTTTATTTTTTGCGACTGTCGATATCGTCTTTCTCGGAATACGGTATGCAACAGTTAAATCTCAAACATGCATGCCACCTTCATTTTTTTTTTTTTAACTCTTTCTGCCCTGTGGGCACTAAGAGGCCTCTTTTCACAAGCCCATTATGGGTTCAGCCAGGCTGACAATGGGGCTGCCAGGTGGTGAGGGACGGAGCCCAACATATCCGAACGAACCACCCCCCGAAAAATTCCTGGGGATTTTACAACCCGTTCAGATTTGAGCCCGGGTCCCCCAGAGCGGTAGGCTGTCACCCTGACCACTCGGCCATCCGGCCGCGCCACCTTCATATTCCTCAGCAATCTTTTTTTTCAGTTCTATTGTGATTCTAGTCATTTTTTTTTAGTTTTCTGTTGCTTTTCACTTGCCTTTTTGTAATTCATGATTAATAAAAATAATAAAATTTTACTTACAAATTAAAATCGGAAGAAATTTAACAAAGTTATAAACTGTGGCACCACGAATGTCTAGTCTATTCTAGTACACTGATAGTGCTACTTGTTCATAGATGGAGCGTATAATTGAATTAAGTCATATACCAAGCAAAATTTGTTTCGTCCAAACAGGACGTATTCCAAATTAGACGTATTCTAAACCAGACGTATACAGAGGTACCACTGTATATGCTTTTAAAAAGTTCAAAATTTGAATATCAAATTTTAATAACAAATATATATTATTATATAAAATAACGTATTATTGATAGTAAAAAAATAAATTATACTCACACATAATAAAAATAAATTTAATGCGATTTTTGACATTGCCTTTCTTTTATAATATTGTCAATACAGTAATACCCCGAACTTACGCGATAGGTGGAACCGAGCAATAACCGCGTAAGTTGAATTCGCGTAAGTCGGGGTATAATTTTGCAATTTGTGTAAAATCCAAGTCGGATGTATGTAAGCTAATAAATGTTCTCATTAATCTTATATCGTCTTGATTCGTTCACGGTTACAAGAAATCACCACATAGTCTCTTGAGTCTCCGTAGATATAACAAACACAGAAATAAATAACACAAAATAAATTGTAGCTATGTGTCGATTCCGCGCAACACGTCCGTACATGTAAGCTGAACAATAGTGTGGCGGGAGTGAGTAAACAAGAGTTTTGTGGCGCTCAAACAAAACACAAATCGACGAGATTTGAAAATCGCGTAACTCCAGGTTTGCGTAAGTCAGGGTAGCATAAGTCGAGGTATTACTGTATCTGCTTTTATGGTATTAGTCTTAATTCTAAGAATGTTAGTTAAATGGAAATCACTCAACTTATTTCTTTCAGCAGTTCTGATGTTTTTCATGCACAAAAAGAAATGTTTACAACAGTTTATTATGCATATGGGGTAGTACAGTTTTCAAGCACCAATTATGTCATTACAATATCAAAGTGTATCCAGTGAAACGAGAATAATTTTTACGATATACTTTACCAAAACAAATGAAAATGTAGGGTGCAGTGGGCCGCATAAAAATATTAAATGGGCCACAGTGCAGGCTGCAGGTTGGACATCCCTGGTATAGCCAAACAAGTATGGCAACATGAAAGACAATTCCTGGAAAACGCTATCAGTGCACAGCCAATCATTATTTTATGGAAAATGGCTGTCTGCAGCCCTGCCATAAAAGGCAACATATGAGAATGTAGAATTTCCTTAATGTACTAGTGTGCCATCAATGTTCCTTGTACCACTTACTAAGGATGACCAACTTTAGAGAAGACAGCTTCCCAAACTAACACATCAGCAGTAAGGCAATGTGCTGCTCAATAGTAAAGGCAAAATTGAAGAATTCACCACTGGTCCTCCATACCAACATGACAAACTGTTGAGGAAAAATGAGGTTCCACTTGCTATTAGGTGGGTATATCTAATAAATTGGTACTTTATTATATCTTCAGTGCTAATTGAGGTATTACTGCATACTTAAAAACATATCTAAAATTGATACTTCTATACTAAATTCTATTGGTACTTCTATAATACTTCTATGATCATCTTAAAATTGATAAATTTAAGATATAATTTTAAGCAATAGTTACTTTAAAAATACTCTAGAAATCATTTCACTGAATTAACTCAAACAACTAACAAATGGATATAAAAAAAAAGAGGTTTACATATATATCTAAATAGGTTTCCCTAAAAAATTTTTTTATAAATGAGCTACATTTAAGATATTTTTTGTAAAATTATATAATTATTCTTTGATTACAAGAGATTATTCTATAAAATTATTTTTAGTTTACTTTTACATTAGTAAGTCACTTGAAGAGATTAATTTAAATTGTTAAACTGATCAAAACAAATAAAAACAATAGGAATTCATATGAATTAAAAATGATTATAAAAAAAAATAAGCAGAAAAATTTTAAATTATATGTATATGTTACTGTGAAAGGCCAAAATTAGAGAATGTCAATATTCTCTGGTGAATGTCGACACATACAAAATAGGTTGGTGAAAGACCGAATATTTGATTATATTATTATATATTCGAACAATCACCGGTGTATTTGACAAGCACAGATAAGCTTTGGTGGTGGACAAGCACAGATAAACTTCGAAACGACACCCAAGAAGCCAATGTCGACAGAGAGGCGACAGTCTGTCACCAAATTCTTTGCCATTTCCTTCTGCTCAAATTGGTGATACCGTACGAATACAAGTCCCTGATGTCGACCATGGCCATACAGATGCCTGAAATGTGTTGGCGGTTGTTGTTGGAATAGAAGACTAAGACTTTTATAAATTAGCAAACAAAAATCAAGCCGCTTTATACCCGTAATCAGTTCGTAATTTGTAAAGAAACGTTGCTTTCCATAGATGAGATTTCTTCTCAAGAAATATTGCTGAGAGAAGCAGCTGCAGCTAATTCGAAAAGTGGAGGGCAAGACTATACACACTGTCGTTGCAAAAAGAAGTGTTCCATGAATAAATGTAGTTGTAAAAGTAAGGGACTCTTGTGCAATTCAAAGTGCCATAACAGTTTAAGTTTTTGCAATAAATAAGATTGTATAACGTTAATCACATAATTTATGTGTACAGTTGTCCCTCTATAGTCCAACGTTTTTTAATCCGACATGCTCAGTAGTCCGACGCACCTCCCGTCAAGGTACCCGTCCCCATTACGTGTCTGCTTGCACAGAAGCATGTTGCGATGTGAATCTCTCCATCCAATTCTTACTCGTCCCCATTACGTGTCTGCTTGCACAGAAGCATGTGGCGATGTGAATCTCCCCATCCAATTCTTACTCGATGACACAAACTTCGTGTGTTTTATGTGAGCAGTTCTGTTCGAACAGTTGGAGTAGAGAATATTGTAAGTTACTGCTAGCAAAACAATGCAAAATATGTAATTATTTTCGGTAATCCGGACACTTTTGGTAATCTGACACACCTTTGGTCCCATACCTGTTGGATTATCAAGGGACAACTGTATTATGTTCTTTAATGATTTAGAATGTACTGTTCGTTTTAGGTTCAACAGTTTATTTACATGTGCTGTTACTTAAGCTTTCTCCTATTTTGACATATTAAAAAGTTGCATTTTTATCTTAACGTAATAAAAATATTTTTATTCAACATTCACCATCAGTGCATGCTGAATGTCAACATTTGCCAGTGTGAGAAATAATGATATATAGCAAATATTTTGTACATATTTGCTATATATCATTATTTTGTGAATGACTGATATCTGGCGAATGTCAACATTCACACAGTCGTTTCATGTATATATGAAATATTTGCTAAATATCATTATTTCTCACTTACACTGGCAAATGTCAACATTCAGCATGCACTGATGGTGAATGTTGAATAAAAATATTTTTATTACGTTAAGACAAAAATGCAACATTTTAGTATGTGAAAATACTGTAGGAGAAAGCTTAAGTAACAACACATTTAAATAAACTGTTGAATCTAAAACGAACAGTACACTCTTAATCATTAAAGAAAATAATACAATAATAAACTTACACATAAATTATGTGATTAACGTTATACAATCTTATTTATTGCAACAACTTAAACTGTTACGGCACTTTGAATTGCACAAGAGTCCCTTGCTTTTACAACTGCATTTATTCATGGAACACTTTTTTTTTTGTAATGACAGCATGTATAGTCTTGCCCTCCACTTTTCGAATTAGCTGCAGCTGCTTCTCTCAGCGATATTTCTTGAGAAGAAATCTCATCTATGGAAAGTAACTTTTCTTTACAAATTACGAACTGATTACGTTATTACGTGATTACGAACTGATTACGTTATTACGTGATTACGAACTGATTACGTTATTACGTGATTACGAACTGATCTGTTAATGGTGTCCTTTATTCAGATATAGCCGACGCCTTACCGACGACCTCTCTCATCCTCCGCCACTCGACCTGACAAACCGATCCTCACCTCACAGGATCAAAAGACCTTGTCCTACCTCCGGCTACCCATAGAAGATGCAATGTCGACAGAGAGGCGACAGACTGTCGACATTGGCATCTTGGGTGTTGTTTCGATTTCCACCAAAGCTTATCTGTGCTTGTCGACATACACTGGTGATTGTTCGAATGTATAATAATATAACCAAATATTCGGACTTTCACCGACGTATTTTGTATGTGTTGATATTCACCGGAGAATATCGACATTCTCTAATTTCGGTCTTTCACAGTAACACATACACGAAACAGCTGTGTGAATGCTGACATTCACCGGAGAATGTTGGCATTCACCAGATATCAGTCATTCATAGTAGCATATACATATAATAGACTCACAAAAACCTTTAAGTGACCAGTAAAACATATACATATATATAACATAAAATATTTGTTTGTGTTTATGTTTTTATATGTATATCAAAATGAAATATGCTAAAGAAAAATTTTTACTAGAATTTAACAATTTGTTTTAACAAATTCATTTGCTGATCATTGAAAATTAAAATGTTTTTAAATAAAAATAACAGTTACAGTATCTACATATTAATGTATCTTATTCATTCAGAAAAAATACATTGAAATAAGGCAAATTATTCTAATCTAAACAACTTAAAAATTGAATGAAAAATTCAATAATTATTTTATGGAAATTTTGTAGATAAAATCAGATAGTTTTTTTCAAAATGATTTCTGGAAAGAAGAACCAGCAAAAATGTTTCTACTTAAATACTTTAAAAATTTGATACATCAATATGCTATTTAAACATCATTCTTAACTCATTTTCAACATTATGATTTCAAATTATTTTCATCAGAAATCAAACTTGAAGAGTAACAGTCAAGTAATAATTAAGAGTCAATTATTATTAAGAAAAATATTAATTAAAATTAATAACTTTTTCATTTTGCTTACCAAATTGCTATCATCCTGGAAAGAATAATGAAGATTAGTTATCCACCTTTTGTCTCCATGAACCAAAACTTCTCTTTCTTCTTGGAAACAAGCAGTCTGTGTAAATTAAACAAATTTTAATATAAAATTATGTCTGTTATATATAAAAATCTTATTTACTTATTAATATGTATGTATGTATGTATGTATGTATGTATGTATGTATGTATGTATGTATGTAT
>NW_019386118.1:39594-81581 GCF_000671375.1 Centruroides sculpturatus | reverse complement strand
AAAGGTACGTCTATATATCGTTTATGTACTCATTGTTTTATGTAAATTCTCTACTGTAATAAGTTAAAATATATATATTGTATTTTAGTTGACTGAAGAGGGGCAAAGCCCGAAACGAGTACAAAACAATGCACCGTATCGACTCAACTAATAAAGGAATTTAATGGAAAATTTGCCATGTGTCTTTGGAATAAAACACAATACTAGTGTTTACTACGCCACAAATTTGAATTTCATGTCCTGTAAAACCAAATAATTCGTTCCAACACGAAAAACACATTCAAATTAAAGCTAAGTAGTACATTAAAAAAAATAATAATAACTGTAAATAATTCTGTCTGTAAAGTTTTAATATATCTTTCTATTTAACATTTTGTTAGCTATTGGTGAATGCAAAAGTTTGCATTGTTCAGAACAAAACTCACAATGAAACTATTAAATTTTTTTATTCATTAATCAGGTTACATATATTCTTATTACATTATTTACATCAAGTGTGTGAGAAAGGGCAAGAAGAATATCTGATAGCCACCTCCTTTGTCTTGGAAGTGAAAAAAAAAAAATTCCTACAAAAGCTCCTGCTTGAGTACAGCGTTACAAAAAGTAATTAGATTACATCTTCCACCCACTCCAGTTATAGTAAGGTGGCGCACTTGGTTAGAGGCTATAACATTTCTTTCAGAAAATTTTGATAAAATTAAGGAATTCATTGGGAAGCTCAAGGATGTTTCAAGTGTAGTGTAACAAGTCAAGGATTTCATTTCATGTACAGATCAAGAAGATGAACTGTACGCATCCACTCATTCAAATGCCTTGTTGGATATATTAGGAAACTAGAAAACCAGAATTTAACAAAAGAGGAACAATCGAATGTTTTCCAGAGAACTTTAAACTCCTTATATAGATTTGCAAAAGAGAAACTGTTCTCTTCACTCTCTACAAATCCATATGTGGGAAAACTTGTTGACACTAAGAACTGGACTTTCATTTTATATGCCACTCACTTCCATTAAGTTTAAACAATCATTTTCAGCGTATTGTAATTTCCTGAGATCTAAACAGCATAACTGAACCTTCAATAATATTGAAATAATGATGGTGATTCAACAAAAGTATCATATTTGGAATGATGTGAATGAACATTTTATGTCTTAATACAAATAAAACCCTCTATGTATTAAACTGAAATTTCAATAAAAATAGAAGAAACATGTAAACAAAAAACAAGTGTAAATTTTTAGAAAGAACAAATTTCACACACAATGGTGCATATGTAGGTATGCAATTTTAATTAAATTTGCATGTAGGATTCCTATCTTTATTAATCATCCTTATTATTTTCAAATGTTAGATTAAACATATTAGATGAAATCATTCATCCAATAACTTAAATTATTCATCTAATATGAATAATTTTTTACCAGTGATTTTATATTCAATGATAATAAATTTATCTTTATTAGTTAAATTAAATGTTTCAGATATCAATTAATTAATGGCAAAAAAGTATTAGTTTCATTTATCTACAGTAGTTTTTTTTTGTCATGTTGTCAAATTTTAAATGAACATATTTAAAATGAAATCTTTGTTTGTTATGTAAAAATTATTAACACATTCTTTTAAATATTCAATTTTCACTTCTCAATATTATAACTTCATATTCTCTCTATTTCAATAAAGATTTAAAATTAAATATCTTTCCATATTAACTCTATGATACAGAATTATTTCATATTCTTGTCTTTTGAAAGATTTTTTAAATGAAATATGGCAACAATTGATGTTAACTGTATATTTAAGTCAAAAAATATTTAAGTCTTTATAATCCAGTATCCTTTTAAAAACGATTTTTCAAAAACAGTAATAATAAATTTTAAAAATTAAAAAGTTTTATAGAGGCAATGTAGAAAATTGTTAAGATTTAATAAATTATATTACTTATCCAAAAAGTTGTATTTAATGTTATACTTACTTCTGCTCTTTTTAGCATTTCCCATTTATTAAGTATCTTCATGGCATAGATTTTCCCATTAGTTTTCTGTTTGACAACTGCTACCTTAAAATTAAAAATAAATAAATTATATATAATTAAATAATTATATATTATTTTACTTATTCATAATACCTTGTCAAAACAAAAATAAGAAAATCAAATTTTTAATTACATTTAATCAATCTAAATATATAAAATTACTTGTCCTGACTGAGTCACTGATTGATTCATCATCACCCAAAACAAACTGCTGAACCTAAAAAGGTGAAATTTGGTACATAGAGTACGTCACAAAAATGCACACTAAGAAGGGATTTTTCGAAATTCCCCGCGAGGGAGAGGGAGAGCATTAAGTCTTAACCTGAAGAACGGCTTCTACTGTACTATTTTAGATGCAATTTTTTTTTTTTAATTACATTTAGTCTTCATTGAGTACTTAGGTGTATTAAATTGATAACATTTCAGACATTGTTATAAATATTTTTATATATTTTGATTTTTTAACCAAATGTTCAAACCGTTTTAAATTCAAATTTGTTATTGCATATTGGTTCGATTATAGAATGATTGTAAACTTTCCAGAAAATTAATCAAATTGAAAATAGTTCATTTGATTCTCAGCAATTCTCATTATTCTCAGCGGTAGGTGTTATATAACAATTACTATGGCTGTTGAAATACTGAATATAAATGGGGTTTGCTTACAAAACCCCCGCAGGCAAAGTCGCAGGTAACAGCTAGTTTAGATATAAAAAAATATTTACTGGTTAACTAATTATTGTATTAGGAGCTAATCCTTATTAATAATACATCATAATATCATCTCATTTCATTAAATATAATGATAATTTTTATAAATTCATATTAACATTTCAAAAAAAAATTTTTTTTAGAAATTAAACATTGAATTATATATTTTGACCAACATTTTAATCTTCTAAAACTAAACAACTATCAACCTAAAACTAAAAATCTTATTTAAGCCTAAATCCATCTATATTAGTCATATGCTTATTTCAACACTTTTCTAATATATAAAGAAAATAAATTTTATGGACTAACCTCTCCAAATGCACCTCGTCCAATAACTTTTAAAATCTCAAAGTCATCTTTTGTTAAACGTAGGTTCTTTATGTTCTGGACAACTGGTTTAGCTAAAATAATAAATATCAAAAATTTTTAGCTACATAATTACACTTTCATACTGTAATTATACTAATTATATTCTCTAAACAATTGTAGCAACTAACATTGAAGGATTTAAAAAAAAAGAAAATACAGTATTGACTTTATTTTCATGATTTTTATATATTTCGATTTTAAAGCTTAAATTCTATGAAGAACTATAAACATTTGTTAATACATACATGTACTGTATACATACATACATATTCACTCTCAAGAATAAAATCTCACAATGAAAAACTACATAAATAAAAACAATACTGCAAATCAAAAAATTCCAAAATGATAAAAATAAAAATTAGCACTCAATTACTTTTTCCTTTCAATAAATCAGTGAGATAAAAGCATTAAATTAAATTAATGCTTATTTTTTTCTGCTCAATAAATTATCATAATAGAAATAATTGGTATCATTATCTGGGAGTCTTTATAATTTTTAAATATAAAAAATTTTATATTACTTTAATAAAGCTAAGTACAAATTAGTAAATTCCAGATCTTTAAAAGTTTAATCTTTTTATGCAGTAACTTTTAATTTAATCTATAAAAACAAACAGCAACAGTCTTTTAGTTTCATTTAGAATGCTATCACTGATTACAGGTATAGCAATACCAGATTTATAGGAAAGCTAGAATAGGAAGCTAGGACAAAGAATAAGAAAATTGTACAATCAGTTCTGACTAAAGAAAACTAGGCAAAAGGCATAAAACATTGAAAATTTCTATATTCTAAAATCCATGGTTAAATATGAGACAACATGCTTGCTTGAATAAAAAAAATAATGAATAAGGTGTTTGCACTTAAAAATTGTGAAGTTTTGTATGTGGAATATCCTCAATTCTCAAATTGTATTGTAAGAATATTATATTGTTTGAGGGATACTTGTAATTGCAGAAATGGAGAAAATGTCACAAAAACTAAAAAATTTACACCTTAACATAACTCCCGCAATATAAATTTAATAAGCAAGAACATTTTGGACCTAATTTAACTCCTCAGTTGTTGAATATATAATGGATATCAAACTGAACCAAAAACAAATTAATAAAAATACAAACTAAAATGCATAAAATTTAAATCCAAGGTAAAAAACAAAAAAATAAACAACATTGAATAATAAAATTAACAAACGTAAAAATAACGAACAATAAATATTAAATTGTAGTGATAATACATTGTACAATTTGTAACAATTGAAGTGATAATACATAAATTTGACCAAATCAGATTTCATAAAGTAATTTCCACATAGCTGCTAAAGAGTCCAGATCATGGTAGTTAACACAACTGTTGTTTCTATTTGCTCTTTATATCTCTAAAACCCTAAATATTTAAGGGAATTAAAGTCATTGGCAGATCTAACAATTTTGTCTTCATCCTAATTAATTTACATCTATGACAGCTAGCATATGCTGTTAGGGCTGTACTGTCCAATTTCTTGTTGATTGCATACTTTTGTTTCTTAATGCACCATGTCATAAGGCCGGAATTGTCATGGAGTGATTCAAGGAACATTCCAGTGAATTTCAAGTCATGTGGTGGCCTCCGAATTCACCTGATATCAATTCAATTGAACGTTTGTGGTTCCACCTGAAACTGAATTCATGCTGCCACACAACCACCTCGCAATGTTCGGGAACTGGAAAACCAGCTGGTGAGCACCTGATACCAGATACCTCAGACTGCCTACCAGCATCTTGTCAAGTCAATGCCTCGCTGCATGTTGGCAGTTTTGAGGGTGAAAAGTGGTTCTACATTGTATTAAACAGGTAGTCATAATGTAATGGCTCTTCAGTGTATATAGCTAACATTTTATTTTATTGTATTTGTAAAAATATTTCTCTGAAAATTTTTGGATTGTGTAATTTAGCTTGAATGTTTAAACTTTAACTGATACACATAATGTTCTATAATTTTGAATTGTGCTTGAAAATTCAATTTTATTTAAAACTTTGAACCTTACAACATCCTGAAGAAGACCATTAAAGATGGTTGAAAACATTAGCATTCAGTAATTAAAATGATGGAAAACTATTATTTATTATAAAATTTAAATATATATATGTTATGGTTGTTTTGGAATTTTGTATTTGCCACTAATGTGGTAGCACAGATATGACAAACAACACCAAGGTAACTGAATGAAAGTATTATTTAATAGAGAACGTTGTATACTGCTAGGACTGTACAGAAAAGACTCTTTGTGAGCTGATGATGAATGATGAATATCTCTTTCTTCTCGACACACACTGACCATTGGCATCATGTGGTCTTTTCTTAGTATTGACCATTATTCCCTGACTAGTAACTGGGTATGGTGACCTAGGGCATTGCAGGTGCAAATGCTACACATATATATATTAGAAATTATACATAAATTAATATATATTTTAAATTATATACAGTACAATCTCATTAATTGAAAATTTAAGGAGTAAGAAATATCCCAATTTGAGTTTAGTTAACAAGTTTAATATACAATTTTCTCAAATTTTTCTAAACATGAATTTCCTGTTATCAAACCATTTCTCAACAATTAGTTCACAGAATGATTACAAAATTGTACACAGTTTATGGGATTTTTGAGTGCTTTTTCAAGGTGCCTCCTTTGTCCCAATCAGAACACAAGTAACATACTGTATCAGTAAAAGCTAAAAGGATTCAACATAAGGTTGTAATGGCATAGTGTTGTGTTTGGGATTAAACCATTATTTTTGTTTATCTTAATCATCTGCATTCAAACAAAATATAGGAGAAAATGGAGACCATAAATGAAGCAAAGGATTGAGGATACATGGGAAAATAGGTTTGAGTTAAAAGTACCAACAATTTCAACTTAACAAGACCATATTATATTGAAACACAATATACTGTGCCTGGGACCTGTAGACAGCTTCAACTTAATGCAGTTTGACTTAGGTTAAGAGGTTATGTATATATGGTAAGACCCCGCTTAACGCAGGGGATGTGTTACAACAAAGCGCTAAGTGAAACAGCATTAAATGAGGTCATTTTAACATAGAGTAAATAGGGATAGAGGAACATGCAACCAAAAATAAACAAATTTTACTTTAATTTTAAGTTATTTTTATATTAATTTGCATAATTATATATGTTAAATAACACACAAACATATGCACACAGAAATGTATAATAATATATTAATTAGTTCATTTTTTATATATTAATAGTTCATTTTTTGAGATGAAGGTCCTGACTTTTCTGAAATTGTTGTTCTTTTGTAATAAAGTTGTGAAGTTCCATTTGTCACTTTTTTCTTTCCTTAAACAAATGTCAGTAGCAGAAGATCGCATTCAAAACACCTCATTTTGCTTTTGCACTCCTTTCAAAATCTGGATCATTTGCTACAATTTGATTAATGATTTCAGTTATCATTACCAAACTTTTACTAAGGAAATCCGTAGAGAAGTTTTTTGGGTTCTTTGTTTTCAGAATCTCTATTTTCCAGTTCTACATGAATTCCTTGTTCTGCCAGTTCTTGAAGGTTGTCGTTGGTAAGGCTCTCACCAGAAACCTGCAGTAACTCCTCAATATCCTGCTCATTTACATCTAGTCCTGCTGTATCGAATAGGTTGACAATTTGGTCAACCTAACAATACAGTGATAGGCTCTTCTCGTTGAGAATTCTTGGATACCTTTAGCCATAATTTCTTCCACACTCCATTCATGCATTTCTCAGTTAATTCTTGACAAGCGAAGTCGATATTTCTTATGGCATCCTTGATGTTATATTTTTTCCAAAGTTGCACCAAACAAACATAGATTTAAAGAAAGTATACCTTTTTGCCACCTTTTGCTGATCGGTTTGTGTTCACAAATAATCATATTATATATGAATCAATGAAATGCTGCAATAATTTAAATCAGCATGAATTTTGAGCTTTTTTAAGGCTTCAAGCAGACCGCATTATATTGAATCAGCGTTAAGCGGGGTCTTACTGTATTTTACATATAGTAAAACCCATCAATTTGGACACCCCCATATCTTGAATACTTTCACACAGAACTGGATAAATCCCTGAACTCTTACATTTATATGATACTCTGTATCTTGGACACCTGATATCCGAAGTTCAAAGGAGAGAAGTATCCAAGATATAGAGTATATTGGACACATCTCTACTTTGAACTTTGGACATCATTTTGTGATTTTAAGTTAAAAATTAAAGAAATTTCTGAAGATGTCTAACTATTGAGTCATCCTGTTTTAAGGTCTTATCAGTTAAAAACTGATAAGAAAATTTATGACAAACATCCTTAATGGCATTTTGGGAGATTTTCCATATTCCTGTCCACTAATAGTCTCAGGCATAATTTCTTCCTAAAGACCAGGCTGTGTTCAGTAATGCAGAACACCTAAGTTAGAATTCTGAGTGGCTTAGTAGATGGAGCTAAGAATGTTCTGAGCATCATTGAACAATTTTTCTTAGTTAGACAACTGGGCAAAATGGTGAAAGAAGTTAAAATTATGATTGCAACAATTGTCACAAATGAACTGGGTCGAAAAAGATGAAGTAACCAATACAATTATTCAAATGGAAGCTGCGTCAGATCATGAAGAAATTAATGAAGCAATTATTAATTGTAATCAATGAAATGAACCGTTATCTTTTGTTAAAATGTATTCGAAATCTGTTATACTGACATATCATAATTTTACATTTCAAAGTCATTTTAGAATAAGTAGACATTTAATCCACTTTGTGATTGTTATAATAAAATACATTTAGTCTTTAGTCCAACACAAGCAGCCATCTTGCAAATTGTACAATGAGACAAAAACAACAATGTCACTAGTAGAAGTTAGCATACATAAAAGAAGCTGACTGAACTAGCTAAAATTCTAGCAGTGGGAGGAGTCACACAGTAGTTAGAAATGAGTTCAACATTGCAGCATAACTAGACATAACAAGAATTCTGTTACTGAACACTGCCCAGGATTACTCTATTTGGTTACTTTGTGCCAAATTGGCTAGTTCAGTATCCATTTTTGCACTAAAAATTTATAGTCAAATTTATAGCAATTGCCAACATATTTTTTAGCTATGGAGAAAAAAATTGGCTGCTTTTGTTTGCATTTATTGTTGTAAATCAAATCTGCATTTTAATGTATTCTGAACCTACATCAGCCATTGAGTGTTAATTGTACATTAAAAAAAAATTTTTTTTTATTCTCTGCTGTATGGACACTAACAGGACTTTTTTCAAGCCAGCAGTCTAAATTGAACACTTTCTTATGGAACCAAGAGTGTTCCACATAAGTTATTAATACAGTAAAACCTATTTATACGTATTATTAAAATTAGTTTATTAATTTAATACATATATATGTTTTTAAATTAATATATATATTTTAAAATTATATATACATATATATTAATTTAATATATCTTGTTTTTTCCTTTTTTAAATTAAACTATTCTCACATCTTTTAAATGAGTTTATTATATAATTATAAACAATACTGTCTTTCCATGCTAAGATACTTTAACAATAATAAAAAAATTAGCAATTACTTTTGATATTGCATTGTCTTTTTCAAGCAATATATAATATATTAAACATATATTTTAATTTTAATCCTTATCTATCTTCTTTTTGTAAAGTATAAGGACTGAAGAGGGATAATTAAGATCCAAAATGCATTTCCTCCATCAATAAAGCCTGTATCAACAACTGCTCCTTGTATGATATGTTACTAAAAAAAAAATCAATAGCTTTTAATTCTTTAAAATCCACAACTAAACCAGTAACAGAACATTTAATTAAATATATTTTAATATTAAAATAATTTCTAATATACTTTATATCAGGTGTGGCCAAACTTTTATCCCTTAGGGGCTACTTTTTTTGGTAAAATATGGTCCGCGGGTGACTATGAATACGGGCAAACAATTTTAAGATTTTTATATGCGCATGCGTTAACATTCATTTGCATTGTTCATCAGGATAAATACAAACAGTATGGGTACGTTGCACAGACAGTCTATTATTGTAAGAATAAATTATCGAATTAAGATTTTTAAACATTAATTTAAGTGAAAGCAAATTGTTCAACTTTAGCTTCGCGGGCTACTTTCAAAACCTTTGCGGTCGATTGCGGTCTACATGTTGGCCATCCCTTCTTTATATGATCTGAAAAAGAAGTCAACATGATGTTGAAAGTAATGCTAATTTTTGTTATTGTTAAAGTGTTATTTTTGTTATCATTAAAGTATCTCAATGCCAAAAGACATTATTGTTTATAATTATATATTGGCATGAAGTGCACATATTTTTATTTATAAGTTGATTATAAGAAAACTATTTTATACTTCCAAGAATACAAACTTTTTTATTATGAAAACAAGTAAAACAGCAAAACTGTATTTGGGACAAGACTGTCTCGGAGACGGAATCACTTTGAAACTCAAGGCAGGTCTCGTTCTCATTCTCTCTTCTTTGATATCGCTGCTTTTGGGCGCAATCATTCAAACTTTGCCGACCAAGACCATGAGATCATCCACGATGCATCTTCGATGAAATTAACTTATCTAATTTCAAAATTTCTCTCTGTTGCATGTCAGCCCGGGTTGAATATTTGTCAATGCGTAATGAAAAGTTCCCGTTGTTGAAAAAAATAATCGTGGCTATTGTATCGTCCGAAATTATTTTTTTATTTTGCACAAACAATATGCAGTTTAACCCGATTATAATGTCATCGAATGTAATGACAACCCTAATATAATGTCAAATTTTTATCGGTCCTACGATTTTACTATACTAGATAATGTTAAAAAAAAGCTCACTTGTAACGACATAAAACCGTTTTAACGTCATATTTGAAGCACTCCCAAATTTACAAAATTAGATTACAAATTTTATTTAACCTAGAAGAAACTACGTGTTCAGTCCTAAGGTCAGAGTTCACTTCTTAGAATGACTGTGGGTGGTACTTTCCCCTACCTGACCTTGGTGGGGTGAGGTGGCTGTTTTGCCTGTTTGTAAAAGAGGGTTGCCATTTTGTATTTTATTTTGACTCGATTCTTGGTCCCCTGACTACCTACAAGTCTGGATTTTTTTATGCGCAAATGATTTGGGCACCTAATACTCTGTGCCAAATATCAACTCTCGAAATGTACTCCTTCATACCTCTATGCTGGTAAGAACAAGTGGCAGTATGATTTTATAAACAAGACATAATCTTGTCAATAACTTAAAAAAAAAATAAATGAAAATAAATTTTAAAATCTTATAAAATCAGTTTTATAAGGGGGTGTGACTTGACCGTGAGCGCTGCTGGTGACTTTGTTTCTACACCTCGACGTGAATCTAGAATTTAGTGTATTTTTTCAATTTTATTATATGAATTAACCAAAAGTGTTTAATACTAATAAGAAATAACCAAGTTCGAGGAAAATTAATCATTAATAAGTATGCAACGTTCACCAAAAAAATGTGGTAGACCGCCAACTAATAGAAGCAAACCGGAAAGCAAAAAGACGCAACCAGGTACATCTAATTTCAAGCTTATAACGGACTACAACTTATCAATGGATAAAGAATTACAGGAATCGTCTACGGCAAACAATGGTTCACATACGGATATATCTAAACAAAATCTACAAAGCTTTTCAGGTGAGTCCAATGTAATTAATTCATCTACTCCAATAAGCTCGAATGACACTTTAACAGCAGATCTATGGAATAGGATATCTGAATTGATTAATACTTCTAATGATAAACTATCTGCACAAATGGAATATATAAAAGAAGAACTGAATTTAATTCATGGTACTATACAGGAAAATAAAATTCAATTTGAAAAAATGGAAAGTTCAATAGATAATCTAAAAATTCAAATTGACAATTTAAAATCTGAAAAGGAACTGATACAGTATAAAATGGATACTCTAATTAATGACTGTCATAATAAAATCAGTTTTATAAGTTAAAAATAATCTCTAATTAGGAGATCTTTCTATTATCCAAAATCCTTAAGATAAACTTGAAATTATTTATAGTTATCTCTATAAAATGTAAAAGTAAAGCTGATGCTATTTATTACTTTATCTGTTTTGATATAAACAACTCCATATAAGTAAAATATAAAACCCAAAAACAAGCACTTGAAAGATTGTAGGAGTCAAAACTGTGTACAGATAAAATGTTTTTGTGACTTTTCATCTCAGTTTCTTGATTCCGATAATCTTTCAAGTATTTGTTTTTGGGTTTTAATTCTATTATTTCATCATGGTTTATTAACTTTTTAAAAATTTTTAAAAATAAGTAAAATTTATTAGACATAATTGTAAATTCTTAAAAATCTGTTTATATTAATTTTAGAACAAAGCATTTTTAAAAATTTTATTTTTTATAACGAATAATGAAAATTGTTGTGTTCCAGTAGCTTGAAAAGTTAACATGTCAATTAAGTGAAATTATACATTACATGATATAAAAATTAATAAACACAATTATTAAATTTTTGTGATAATCTAACCTGATATTTAAATTTTAGGCTTATCACACCAGTGAATATGGTATTACAAAAATTTAATGTAACTAAGGACAAAAAGCAATGAAACATATGATTCTTATTTTTTAATGAACATTTCAATTTTGCTATAAAGATGGTCATTTTAAAACTCAAAAAATTTTCAATAGAAATAATGCTTACAATAAAAATTCTAAGTTTCATATTTATATATATTTTATTTTATAACAAATCATTAAAATATAAAGTTAAAAAATTATTATTCAATAAATTTGTTTTTAAATAATAACAAAAATATTTTAACAAGTAAGAAAATCATATTGAATTGAAATGTAATTTAAAACCATTTTTATAAAAGTACTAAAAATTAAATAAAATGTTAATTTCTTAAATAAAGAAGTTTAAAATATGATTTTATTTTTTATTTTTATAAAATTTGAAACTTAACGAACATTTGACAAATGAGAAAAAATAAGCTTATTTTTACACCATCAAATAATTTTACAAATGAATATACAAACCTTTTTGACCTATTAATAGGCCTGCATCAGGTCAATGTATTTAAACACTATTTTTAGAATATATGAGTGTTCTAACATGTATGTTACAAAATTCAATCATCAAGACAATTCTGAAATTTAGAAGTGTATTCCTTACAAAATTAACATAATATATAATGATGAATGATTTGAAAAATTTAAATCAATCAGGTTCCCAATGTCCATTTTCCAGTTCCACCTTCCCAATGGTTATAAATCTTTTCTGAAATTGAGGCGAATATACCTCAGGAAAGCCATACAAACAACCAGAAAATTGATGTACTCTAAACTCAACAACTTAATTCAATTTAAAAATCATCTATTTAGTAAAGATTCAAATGTGTTATGTAATTTGAACAAGAGAGTTGTAACCTTACAGGAAAAGGTCTCTAACTCATTGCATAATAAAAATGTTAAAAAATTAAAATGGATATTCCTAGAGCAAAACAGTGGTCTGCCAAACCAATCAAGCATACTGTCCCTACCGAACAAACCAGATCACTCAACACCCTGGAAATATTCAAGGTGGCAAATAGAGGGAAACATCTCAATTCCAAAGACAGTGTGAAGTTATACCTACCTGGCAATGTATTTAAGAAGAACAAAGAACAACTAAGGAAAATTTATATTTGTAAAACATCAAACTTAAAATTTCATTTTAATTTTTACCAAATCACACATCATTATGTATAATTTGTTAGCTTGTAAATTTCAAAATGATTCCAAAGTTTAAGTTTTGTAACATTCATGTAACTCACATATATTCTAAAAATAGAATGTATGAATACATCAACCTGATGCAGACCTATTGATAAGTCAAAAAAGTTTGTATCATTATTAAAATTATTTGCTGGTGTGAAAATAAGGTTATTTTTTATGTCATTTCTCAATCAGTGATTGTACGATAATCAAAATGATAATAATCTAAGATGATAATCAAAATGCTCTCAAGTGTTTTAATGTAAGAGAGTTCTTCCTGTCTGTTGACAATGTCAGGGCAGTGGATATATAACCTTCTAATAAAGTCTTTGAAAATGATTAGCTTGTAGTGCAGTAGATCATATGAGATCCAAAAAATAGAGGGTTGTATAAAGGCTCCCAAAAAGCTTTTAGTCTTGATTCTGCCATCCTTAAGTTTGATAAGAATATCCAAAAAAATGAGTCTCACACTCTCCTGCTCCAGGTACAGTTTTAGTCTGTAAGAGTTGGTGTTAACATCAAGTATTTCTGTGTATCAGGTTTTTTGTCTATGTACCTGGCATAATTTTGGATGCATTGCTATATTTCAGCAGGACAAACTTCTCCAACAATTGGAAAACTGTCTCACAAAGTGTCCTGGATAAAGGGATGAATAGAACCATCCTACCTCTCCCTTGCAAGTAAGTAGTTCCATCATACTGGAAAAATGAACAGTATGTCTCAAGGCTCACCAGCTCCAAAACTTGCATATGAAGAGTAAGAAATAGGTTAATGTGCTCTAACAGGAAATTTCTAAGAAGGTAAAAGTAGCATTCCAGGAAGATACAGATACAATGACTCAAAGTCAAAAACAATGACATATTCATCATCAAGCAGTGTGAGATTCTGTAATCTCTGGATCAGGTTCAAAGGTTCCATTCATGTGGTGGTAGGCTGTGGCAAATGAATTTCTATAGAATTCTTTCAATGTTGATGAGGAGAAACAGCTTTTATCAACTACCAGTCTCAATTTCAACCAAGTTTATGTATTTTAGTAAAAGCAAATATACAAAAAGTTGACAGGAAGAGAACAACCACCTTTTTCAGATATACATTTTTCATTGAAGTGGTATCAGTAAATCTGTTGACTGCTGTGTAAGCTATCCAGATAGTTGCTAGGGATTCTGGTTTACTGGGTTGCTGAAATGTGTTTTGCATCACATTGTTATGCTCTAGAGTTTTTTTGAGGCCACATGTATGTTTTAAAAATAAACCACCTCTGGATTTAATCAAAGAAATACCATAGCTTTATAAAAAGTGGGATGACATTAAAATATTATTTGAAGAAACTGAAAGTCCTATTTACAATCAGTAGAAAAAAAAATTTGTAAGAAATTAATGAAAAAGATAGTACCTGATGTTTGAAAAGCACAAAAAATTAACATAAAACTTAGTTGGGAAAAAAAAAATGTAGTTTCAAAGAATCTATATATATAACCCATTCAACAGGTGTCTGTCCCGTAACCGTTTGATAACGGACACTAGAGGCGCCCCTATCGTGTGTCATATTTCAAACATATTAACAATTTTAATTCTTATTTAAATTAACAATATAAATTTTTATTATTCATTTGGCCAATAAATTATTATTTGGTCAATATAACAATATAAATAATTCAGTATATTTGTAATAGGAATTTATTATTTCAGGGGCTTATATCTCTTGAAGGGTCGCGAGTAGTGGTATGGTTCCTTTGACTTTATTGTTAGTACAGGGGTCTACGGTTTGGGGGGTTGCCACCTCTTCATTCGGAGGGTAAATCTTACCATTCGGACTTTAACAGAGCTGTAGAGCATATTGATAGGAACAAAAAAGTCAAAGGAACCGTGTCTCGTGGAAATTTGTAAAGAACGCCCACTAGGGGCGTTCCGAGCTACTAGTAGAAGAGAACTGAACTAATTAATTTAAGATTTAAAATATGAAATTTAAAACAGCTTGACAATGTCAGTGCTCCAACTGTGTTTCAAGGTTTAAAAAGTAAGACTTCCTGAAGAAAAGTTAGGATAAGAAGGACAAATTTAAAAGAAAAAACACTCACCACTTTTTTCAAAAAACGTCCTTTTCTAAAGGATGTTTGAGAAAATATCAAATGAACAATTGTTTCATTAACAAGGAAAGGAAAGATAACTTAGAGTTAGTTTATTATATACCTTTATATACCTCAATTTTATTTTATTTTTTTAATGTAAAAATTTCCTACTAAAATAACAATCTTAGATAGTTAATAAACTTAGATAGGTTATGGCCTTTACTTTTCAATAACATTTACAATTAGAGAATACTATATTTCCTCAACTAAATCCCAGGGGGTTTATTTCTAAAACATACATATTCTCCACGTTTCATTTGAAGACCCAGAAGTTTTTTCAGGCTGAGATTTATTACCTTGCAATAGGAGATAACTAGGTAAAAATTAAAAGCAATAATCTTAATTTACAGATTACAGCTACAATGTTTGAAATAATTATGAATTGTCATAGTTAACCAAATTCGCTGTCTAAGATATCAGCCTAGTATTCTGGAGACTCAGAATCAAATCAAGGAAGGTCAAAAAAACCACTGAAAATTTTCCAGAAGTGGTCTATCCTGAATTTGTCAGGCTCTGTTCCTCACTATCTGACCATCTCATTTTATGCTTGGCTGAACATATGATAGGCTTGAAAAAAGACCCTCTTATTGATCATAGGGTGGAAAGAGTAAAAAAAAGGGAGGAAGGATTTATTTTTAATGCCACTTTCATTCCTCAAGGCTTATTTGAAAACTGGAATTTATTGAATCCCAGAATTTAACTGAGGAAATATGGTATGTAGAAACAATTTTAAAAAAATCAAGACATCATGAAAAATGTTAATTCTAATAACAAATTAAGAACTCTATAATATATTATGGTAAGAATCATTGCTGTCAATATTACTTTCCCAGCTAGAACAACTACTCCAAAAATAACAGATAATTCCATTCTAATGATTTTTATTACCTTAGTCGTTTGCGAAGGACGCTTAGGGCTCTCTCTACTTGTAGCCATATCACGACTCACAGGAAATATGCTTCATAAAACAGAAAAATATTATAACAAATCAAGTTTTGATCTTCCAAAATTTTTGCATTTCTTGACATTTTAAGATCTCAATTCCAAAAGCAAAAAAATGCATTTTGAAGGTTATAAATCAAGGAAGAAGTTAGAAGGGGTAGGGAATCTTATCTCAAGTGAGATCAGACTTAATGATAATTTTACTTGTTTTTGGCATTTAGAAGTATTTAAAAACCTTAAATATGATATTCAATATCTATATCTTCAACAATGTTAAAGTTTTCAAGTACTGTAGCTATTGCTTTTTATAGGAAGCTAGAATTTCTCCATCAACACTGTAGTTTACAGTATCAGTTGAAATGTAGTATTCTTCTTCAGCTACAATACCTTATCATTGACAACTTTGAGTATAAAAAAATGCATCTTATTGTGTCCACATTGATATTAAACAGGCCTTTGATTTGATATTCCCTACCACAATTAATCAACATTTTGAGAAATATTTTGATATCCTGCATTTTAAATTGGTTAAATAATTATTTCTTACTTATTAATTACCATTAAATTTTGTAATTTTACTTTTCTTCCTTTTTCTCCTATTTGTGGAATATCTTGGGGCCTTGTTCTTAGTAGTTTACTTTTTCTCTCTTACAAAATTATTATTATTAGTAGTATTAACATATCCTCTCATGTAATTTTATACACTGACAATATGAAACTAATAAATACTGATTTCACACTTTTACAAACAGACATTTTAACAAAACTCATGAGGTTTTTCATCTATTACCTTTCATAAAATGGTAATGATGTGTTTTGCATTAATAAGGAATACCTCTGTAAATACAATTTACATTAACAGGAATCATATTAAATATATAGATACAATCTCTGATTTTGGCATATTATTTAACTAATGATTAAGATTTTCAAAACACATTCATAAGATAGTTAAAACTTGATGAATAGAAGAGGTGTGATTTAATGTCACTGTCATTATTCTATCATCACATGTTTTTAGATCTTCATTCTTTGCAAATTTCCAATCCCTAAGTGATTATTGTTTACTCATTTAGTGTAATGATGCACTAACTCTTTTACAAAAAAAAAAAATAATAATAATAATAATAATAGCAACTACACTCAACAAAATATATCTTCTTTTTAATAAACTGTCCAACTTATGACTTTCAGCAAAATAGTTAGATCAAGAATTAATACACCCTCTATCTTTCATTATATTGTGTATTTTGACCAAGTCTTATACTTTAAATTTTTTAATGGTTGCCTCTCCACTACTAAATGTACTTGAACCCCAGTTAACTAAAAATAATACTTGTTTATCAATCCCTAAGTTTAAAACTTAAAAGAAGATTCTTCTAGAAATATTATATGGGATTCAAAATACTATACTTATCTGGTAGAAAATATCTTATTTCATGACTAACTATTTTAAAAACAAATACAAACATCTATCTTATGGTTTTTACAATTTTCAATCTTAAATTTTTACTATTTAATTTATATTCTTATTATATTCTTAATATATATTCTAAAAAATTTTTGTGTATTTTCTTATACTTTGCATATTTGGAATTGTATTCTTTACACAATAGAGCATCGTTTACCAGAATCAATTGGGGACTGGGGTTGTTCAGATAACCGATTATGTACAAAAAAATATATTAACCCATCCCATGTTGAAATTTTTCTCCGTTGCGTGTTGCTTCGCATTGAATTTTCGTCGATGTTAAGCCTAACGAAAAACTTTTTAAAATAATAATCATGGCTATTGTATCGTTAAAAATTATTTTTTTATTTTGTACAAACAATATTCAAAAATAAAAAAAAATATATATATATATATATATATATATATATACTTTAGAAGTTGATCTTGTATCAAAAACATTCGATTCAACACGACACACAGTCCTCAAAAAAACACCACACAAAAGTGCCAGTGCTGCCAGCTAAAACACACAGACCAACAAAAAAAATATTGGAGTAGCCCAAGATATAGCCAAAGATTGCAGCGCCACAGCACTAGCATAAATTTTAATTTGCCGACTGGAATGCTTTCGGTTAACAGATATTTCGGATAACCGACTTTTGGATAAACAACGCTCTACTGTATTTAATATATTTTGCATTGTAATTCTTTCTTTACATATCTCTTAATGCTATTATTATGTTTTCTCAATAAATTATTAAAACTAATACCAAAAACCTTAAATCCAGTATAAAAAAAATGAACATTTATTAACAGATCAAATGTTTTCAACCAACTACAATGGTTATCTTCAGGTTCTAAAATGGAACATAATAAATGGAACAGAAAGCTGAAAACAGCCATTATACATGGTTGAAAATGTTCATTCTATTAATAAACATTCCAGTTTTTTTTTTACTGGATTTAAAGTTTTTTGGTATTTAGTTTTAGTTATTACATCCAGTTTTTGGACTATTTCATTTCAATAAATTATTGTCTTTTTAACCTTTTTGTTTGTTTGTATTTCATGTAGATATTTTTTGTTCAGTCATACACAAGGAGTTATCTTCAAGACTTTATTCTTTAACTTTTATTACAGTAAAGTTGAAATTATAAAAAATGGAATAGGTTTGTAGATTAAATTCTAAAAGAGTGAGTTAGTATTTGCTCCCATAAATCAGTGAGAGCTGCAAAATTTGGGACCAAAAATTGCCATTGTATCTTCTATCTTATAAACATTAAGTCAAAATCATCTTTCAACGAGCTGATAAAAGAAAAATTGCTCTTTAAAATCAAAATTTAGTGTAAAATCTAGAAACTCTAAATTTAAACCTAAATTTAATCATTTTTAGTAGTCCCAACTAGTTCTCCATAAAAATGAATGCCTAATCAAAGTTAATGTTAAACTGAGAAACATTAAAATGGGATTTCACTTTATATTGAAATGACATGCTAATAAACTCAGCAAATGATCTGCTTTTAGAGCTAAAACTATATACAACAACAAAGTACATTGGGATATGAGATGCAATCAAAAAGTTCCGAGATGGGTGTATAAAAAGAACACAATATACTTTATTTAACTTTGACAGTCATCACATTCAAAATAGTCCCCTTCCACATTGACGCATCAATTCTGGCATTTCTGCTGAGCTTGGAATAGTCCCTGATTCATGAAAACCATGTGTATCTCTCACTGCATGCTCATGACAATCCAGTACTCTCTCATGACATGAGCATCTGAGTGTTGGAACTTTTTGACTGCACGTCATATATGTTGTAAATAAAAGCAAAATAATTACTGAATATAAAATTGATCCTGGAGTTAATGTTGTTAATTAAATATTAGTAAACATTTTCCAAATTTAAAGGAAAATTGCTAGAACAGCTTAGAAAAACCTGGAACAAATTGAGTAAAACTAGAGCAACAAAAATCATCAAGAAAAGGCCATTGTAATCTTCATTGAGACTTGATTAAATACTCATACTAAAAAACTATTGTTGAGATTTACAGATTAGAAAAAATTAAATCAGGTGCCAGAGGGACTTTTTAATCAACTTTCATATTTTTATGCGGGGAAAAGTCTCAAAAGAAAGGTTGACTTTGCTCATGTTAATTGTGTTCCTGTGGTTGTAAAGGATGTGTGAAGACGACAAATTTTTATTTGTATTTGGTCTTTAATATTTAAAAAATTAAATTTTTAATTTAAAGAAATCTAAAAGTTTATTATTTAATGATCACAAAATCAATCTTGCATTACATATACAAATGTAGGAAGAATAAGCAGACTCAAGAATATGCATTACATATGTTTTATTTAGAAAAAAATTGCTTATTGGTTATCTGTTAAAGACAAAAAGTAGTACAATTAGGACAATTTCTTAAAAAGTAGAAAAAGAAAGATGAATATGAGGCCTGCAATGTTAAGTCAAAAAAATTTAAAATAGTTCAGTCAAATATAAGAGCTTTGGGAGAGAACATTAAATGTAAAAGTCTTAATCTTATTAATTTTTTAAAAAAAAGTTAAATATCAAAGATATTGCATCAAATAAATGCAAAGAATTTAAAATATGTACAGATATAGTTTAAATGTATTTTTGCTGAAAATGGAATTTGCACGAAACTCAAAAATCTTATAGCTAGAAAAAAAAATTCCCTGATGAAAGTTGAAAGGAATAATAATAATAATAATAATGACATTTGTAGGAAATGCCATATCTTGCATAAGACTATACAACACATCTTATTTGGATTGTCACGATCCTAAACATTAAAAATATGATTCTTTGTTCTAAGTAAAGCTAATGTATTACATAATTATTTCAAATTACCAATTGGTGGAGATATATGAAACTTATCAAATTGTATTGGAACAATTAGTTTCTCTGTTATATCAAATTATATATAATTTTCCATTTGATATTTTTCATTTTAAGAAGTTTCCCCATGTCAGAAGTTTAATCTCAAGTCTAAATTTTTTCTGTATAAATGTTTTTAAGAAAGTTCCCACTTAATTAGACAGAAATCCTTGATTATAACTGGAAAATGGACTTAAAAATTTTTTCAACTATATCCTATCAAAAGTTTTTACACATTTCATTACATATGTATAAATCAAAATAATTACATTAGAAAATATACAAAATTTAGTGTGTCATTTTATGTACAATTTTGGACCACTTAGAATATGGATTTTACAATTTGCTTACACAGCTATCTGCAACAAACAGCAAGTTCTGAAAAGTACTATCAATACTTGGGTTTTAGATTAGACTGAAAGCATTTGTTTTTCTGAACTTTTATCAGCTATGAAAATTTCAAGGTTAGAATGTTATTATTTGTATATTATTGCCTAGTTTTGTTGAGGATCAAATTTTTTTATAATACATAGGTTATACTGTAAGACTTCAATGAATTTTAGTACAGTATATTTGCAGCTCTGTGATTTTGTTCCTGAAAATCACAAAATATATTTTTGTTTTTGTTTACAAAACAGAATAGATGAAGCAGGCTACATTATACATATATCTAAATAAATAGATACTATATAAGTCTAATTCACAAAAATGTAGTGGAACATCATTAAATTTCAATTATTAAATGAAAAGTTATATTATTTTCATTTCTGCTTAAAAAGTATTTTTAAACAAATTTAAAATAAAATTTGAAGCAGAGTTCTATTGTAAACTTTCTGATTATTTCTGATTGTTTATATTATTGTTATTACTATTATTTATATATTATCATCCTATTATTGTTTTGAATTTTTATTTTAATATTCTATTGTATTATAATCTTCTTCTTCTTCAGCTTTTCCCACACTATGTAGGGTCGCTGTTTCTGATGAGTCGTCTCCACTGCTCCCTGTCCTGGGCTGCCTCCACATTCAGATGCTTTTCTCTCAAGTCCTCCTCCACAAGATCCATCCACCTTTTCCGCGGCCGTCCCCGCCGCCTCCTCCCCCTCACACTCATCTGCATAACCCTTCTTCCCACATACCCTTCTTCCCTTCGTACCACATGACCAAACCACTTCAACCTCGCTTCCTGTATCTTTGCTTCTATGTTCACAACTTTCACTGTCCCCCTCACACATTCATTTCGAATGTGATCCCGTCTCGTAACCCCACACATCCAACGGAGCATCCTCATCTCCGCCACCTCCATCCTTTTGACATGGGTTTTCCTTAAGCTCACAGTTTCAACAGCGTACAGCATAGCTGGTCTCACCACCATCCGATAAACTTTCCCTTTCAACCTAAGTGGCACCCTCTTATCACACAACACTCCTGACATATCCCTCCAATTCCGCCAACCAGCCTGAATCCTGCCTGTCACTTCCTTATCCACACTTCCATCCTCAGCCATAGTTGACCCCAGGTACTTAAAGGTATTGACTCTTCGGAATACGTCACCCCTCAACTCCAGATCACTCTCCCGGGCACCATCCTCCTCCCCACTACACATATACTCTGTTTTACTCCTGCTCACCCTCATGCCCCTCCCTTCCAACACACCCAACCACCTTTCCAATTTAACCCTCAACTCCTCTTTTGTTTCGGCGCACAGAATGATATCATCTGCATACAACATTGTCCAAGGTGCCTCTTCTCTGACCTCGTCTGTGATCACCTCCATCAGTATGTTAAACAAAAAGGGGCTCAGTGCTGACCCTTGATGTAAACCAACTCTCACCCTGAAGCACTGGGACACTCCTACACAGCTTCTAACCTTTGTGGCCACATCCCTATACAGTTCATGGATCAATCTAACATACTTTTCAGGAACCAACTTTTCCCTTAGACACCTCCAGAGTTCTTGTCTAGGCACCGTGTCATAAGCTTTCTCCAGATCAATGAATGCCATATGCAGCTGTTGTTGCTTCTCCCAGTATTTTTCCAATTCTATTGTATTATAATGCTGATGATATATGATTATAATGTTATATTTAAGTGAAATGCATTGAAAAATCAAAAATTTCATATTCAAAACATTTATTCTATTCCATTTGTTCTCTTGAAGACAATATGTTTAAATGTATCAAAATACAAGAGATTAACAATTAAATATCTAGCATATCTTTTATTTATTTACTTTTATCAGTTTAATATAATAAGATAGAAACTACACAAAGAATAAAGCTTGTTTGTGTAGTTTCGTTATATTTACAGGGTTCCTACTCAAATTTTTGTCTTAAATTCCATGACTTCCCCTAACCAACATTGTACAAATTCCCTGACCCTCACATCACCAACTTTTTAACTGGTTGTTTTTTCTAATTAACAGTTTATATATTGCTTTTTTTTATAATCAATGAATTAATGAAATTAAAAATAAAATAAGACAGAATTATGACATGACTTCTCTACATAAAACTAAAATGTTTTATTAAATAAAAATAATTTATCCTGTTAACTCATAACTGTAAAACTTCATGATTTTGAAAAAAAAAAAAGAAAATAGCCATTTATTATTATTAAAAAATTCTGTATAATCCATGCACAAAAGTATAAATTTATTAAATTTGGATCCCTTAATAAATTTTCCAAACTTTATAAAATATTAATAAACTGGGAAAAAAGTTTCAAAATCAGAAATTGTTTTGTTATGCAATCAAAATTATTAAGATGAAAAATGATAAATAATACCATTTGAATTAATATTAACAAAGAACAAAAATTGATAAATAACTTATTATTATTTTTTCATCAGTTCATTAACACCTGCCCTCAAATTGAAAGTGTAAATTGTGAGAGATAGATAGTTAAAATATTTCAAAATTTTTTTTTATCAACATTAGATTATTAAGTGTGTTAGATTTTTCTCTCAAACTTATAATACTAAATAATTAATACAGCAGTTTTAAAATCTAAAAGTATTTTAAAAATAACAATTGATTTTGTTGTATGCTTGTATATTTTGTGTCCTATAATTTTAGGAAAATATTGTGCAACTCCTTTTTGTAAATCGCATTGTACCACAATACTTCTTATTGCCTGCAGACAGCTACACTTGGTCAGCCATACTATCAGCAAACAAAATCAACAAGACAACCAAGTAAACAAATTTCCTGACTTTTCCTAACTTTTTCCAAACACTAATGAAAATCCCTGACTTTTCAGGTGTGTAGGAACCCTATACTTAACTAATCAATAAATCTAAAACACTAATAAAGTTTGTTAAAAATATTCTGAAAGAAAAAGTTTTTCAGAAACATGGAACAGAAATCACATTTATCCAAGGTCTCCATTAAACTTCCAATTGATTGACAGACAATAAAAATTAAAGTTAAAAATATGCACATAAACAAATTTTAAGAAAAGACAGAAATATACAGTAAAAACTATTTAAACCAAACTTAAAATAATTACACAGAATAGATTCTTAGTATTGACAAGATGATAAAGTCTAAACTTGATTCTATAAGACATATAAAGACATTAAAAACATGTATTAAAAAATTTGTTTCCCCATGTACAAAAAACAACCAAAAAACTTGGGATTAAATAAATCTGAGAGAAACAACTGCATTAAGTTGTATGAAAACCTGACAATATTATCATCCTAGTTTATGAGTCACAAATTTAAATTGTTTTGAGTTTTTTCTTTTCTAGTTCTTTCTTAATTAATTTTTTAAATTTATTTAATCATTAAAAAAATCATTAAATTTCTCAACATATAGTAATACGTCTATCTTTTATACTAAATTCACATAATTATCAATAAATTTTTTTAAATTAATTGATAATTTTATCAAATTATTCTGTAATCCAGTAATCTTACAATTCTGTTAATTATAGCTTATTTATATTCACATTTTAACATATAATCCTAAAAGTACTGTTAAATAATAAGTGATAATATTGAATTAATAAAATTAATAATAAAATCTTGTTAGTATCTATTTTGAACTGTATACCTTCTAATTAAAAATAGATCTTTCTATTTAATTTATAGAACAGTTGAACTAGGAACATTTTTAAAGAAATTAAAACTATTACATTCATTTCTTTTAATTACATAATATTGCCAAAAGATTTTTAAAAATTCAAACATTGATTTTGATTTATCATGAAATAAAATTAGGAGAGATACACTAATAAAACTTAATCAAACTCTTGGTTGTATAAAATTTATTTATCAATAAAATTAAAAACTATTAAAAAAAATAAAACATAAGCTTGAATTTTTGTTATACATATATATATTTTTTAAACACATACAACTAATAAACATTTAGTATTATATTTAACACAAGCAAATTACTGTTATAGTAAAGTTTTAAATCTTTTATATTAATATTTTAAAAAAAAATCAATAGTAAAATTATATTATATTCTATATTTAATCAATTTATTTAATATTTTTAAATAGTAGTAAAATTCAATCAGATTTGATCAATTAATAAAAATATGTAATTTGATGACATTCTCATATATCAATTGATTTATTATATATCAAGTTCATGTTTTATTCATATCATCCTATTATAAGAATAAAAAATACTTACCATAGTCGATAAAATTCGAGATGGTCTTTTCTTTCCGCAGTGAAGAGTTGACACATTCATCATACAGAACAACCAATGCATCCAATAATGTTTCGATACTAAAACTTTTTCCATTCAACATCAAAGGACCACCCAAAAGTAATTGTTCCAGACGTTTCATACGCTCTTCCAGCGTTAAGTCTGACATTATTTTAATTTATTATTATCTCAAGGCAATAATTATGAATTCCAAAGCACCATATTTGATAGATCTATGGAATTTGGCTTCTGGGAAACACATAAGCTTAATGATAATCGTATGGCAGGAAGGAACTCCTGAAATTTGTAGATATTATCCGTCTTCATTGTTGTTCATTTCATATAAATAAGGCAAACGTGGAATTCCTTAGACTATGATTGCGTTGTCTTTTGTTGCTACTAGTAAAAATGAACATACTTCCAATTAAATATAAATAAACAGTAACCTCAATCTCATATATTTGACCTGTAAAAGTTGACAGATAGGCTTAATGATATTATTTTGGCAAATTATAATAAAGTCACCTGCTTAAACGTTGTTATAATTCTTCGACGATCTTATTTATCTGTCTATGGGCGGAATTTGGTAGAGAATATTGTGAGATTTTTCTTACGGATTCATTTGCATCAGTCAAAAGCCAATCACCTCCACTCACCGATCATGGCGGACATCAGATACGGATAGTTACTGGTACTTACACTAGAGGCGCTATCATAAAGATATTACGAGTGGAATTTGTAAATTGTTTGGATTGGATTCGTTACGCAAAGGATCAGAGTACAATTATTTATAAAGCTTATTTCTATTTTATCTATTAAAGGAAGATGTACCTCACGATTGTTTACTTTAATGCGGCTGATGAATAGAGAGTAAAACAGTTACTTTTTAACAAATTAATAGGTTCTGGATAGAGTTTGAACCGAAATGCCCCGAAACAGTAAAGAATCTTCGCGACAATCTGGAAGAGAAATTTAGTAAATTGATTGTGATTTGTTGATGCTAGGAATCAACGTTGGACTAAACATACGGCTAGTAGATACGGGGAAACATTATAATCCTAAACTTCCGTAACATACATGAAAGTCCAAAATGGATTCTAATCCAGATTCTTTATTTCGAAAAAAGTTCATTTTCTTAGATTTCATTTCAGTAAATCTCAATTATCTCATTGATATATCAGACATACATTATCTATACTAATATTATAAAGAGGTAATGTATGTATGTATGTATGTATGTTAGTTTGTATGCAGCAGGTAATCTCCGAAACTACTCATCCGATTTCAAAAATTCTTTCACCAATATTTAGAATGGAACTTCAGGGTGGACATAGGCTGTATATTATTCCGTTAAACATGNCTACTCATCCGATTTCAAAAATTCTTTCACCAATATTTAGAATGGAACTTCAGGGTGGACATAGGCTGTATATTATTCCGTTAAACATGGGGGATGGACAGTTCTTTACGGTAAGCCTTACGGGGAAGGTTACCGTAAAGAACTCTGCTTCTATTTATACTATTTTAGATGCGGTTTTTTCCGTTTTTGATTGCGTTTTAATAGAGTACTGTACGTCAACAGAATGTACACTAAGAAGGGATTTTTCGATATTCCTCCCGCGGGGGAGAGGGACAGGATTAAGGCTTACTGTGAAAAAACTTGGCTTCTATTATACTATTTTAGATGCAGGTTTTTGCGTTTTTGATTGCGTTTGAATAGGGTACGTCAACAGAATGTACACTAAGAAAAAATTTTTCGAAAAATTTTCCCCCACGGGGGGAGTGTTATACATTTATAATAGATACATTTTGAGCCACAACAAGGCGTGGCGGGGTCTGCTAGTATCGAAATATGTTTTTTGTGTGTAAATTATTTTATCGGTAATTTTCAATCTAACTTACAACAATGAAAATAACTACAGTATATATTGCCTATTTCTATATTAATATTATAAAGAGGTAATGTTTGTAAGTATGTATGTATGTATGTAAGTTTGTTTGCATCAGGTAATCTCCGAAACTATTCATCCGATTTCAAAAATTCTTTCACCAATATTTAGAATGGAACCTCAGGGTGGACATAGGCTGTATATTATTCCGATAAACATTTGCGGCGACAAATCACGGACTGGTGAGATGGCGCCACTCCTCTACAAGTTTTCCGTGAATCCCGGATGGAAAAACGGGGACAGGGTTTTTCCCAGAGTGGGTTCTGGGTATTGTTGCTTCTTCTTCTTGTCGGGTGATCGCTGCTATGAGCATGTGTAGCTCTCTTTCAAGTGTACTCGAGGATTGTTGTAAATAAATGTTGTTTTAGTTTAAAACGTGGTCGTGGACTTAACTAATTCACGTTTACAGCCTTCTGATATAGTCTTTGTGGAGATGTAAATGGATGGAGAAAGACCGCCAGGTTTCATCTAACTGACGGCGGCCATCCATTACCTCCACATTCATATAAATTAAAATATATAATCTAGGTTAAGGCTTTTATGTCAACAGATGGCGCTATGAGTACGACGCCCTAAGTTTGCTTTTCTGTCAGGCATTACACTTTTCTGTGAAAATGAACTAAAGCAGATCATCTTCTATCTATCTATATAACTAAAAATGTAATGTTCGTTTGTTCCTACCGATTCCTTTGAAATTTTGACACAATGCTGCATTCGAATGCGCACGTGTTTTTATATAATATACGTGTCGAAATTTCCCGCACTGGGGGGAGATGAACAGGATTAAGGCTTGCAGTAAAGAACTCTGTTTCTATTTATACTATTTTAGATGCTGTTTTTTGCGTTTTTGATTGATTTTTAATAGGGTACGTCAACAGAATGTATACTAAGAAGAAATTTTTTGAAAAATTTCCCCCCACTGGGGAAGTGTTATACATTTATAATAGATACATTTTGAGCCACAATAACGCGTGGCGGGGTCTGCTAGTTTATCATAAAAGAATCCTACGCAGAGTGATTTTATAATAAACGATTAATTCAATGATTTCTCTGATTAAAAAGAATAGTTATTACTAAACATAATTAATAAACATAGGTCTTTATTATAAAAATTATAATTGACATAGATCTATATTAATCAAAATACTTGATATCCGTAAATATTGTTTAATTTATACAAACACTAATATGAGTAAAAGAATTATGAATTTTTATTACAATTATTGAAGATCAAATGGGGCATCACTTCAGGGTTTTCTTTTTTTACTCTTTCGCCTTGTGGACACTAAGAGGGCCTCTTTTAGCAAGCCCATTATGGGTTCGGCCAGGCCCAAAATGGGGCGGCCGAGTGGTGAGAGACGGGGGCCGACTAATCCGGTCGGACCACCGCCGAAAAATTCCTGGGGATTTTTTCGACCCGTCCGGATTCGATCACTTCAGGGTTGTTCTAATATATTTGTGTCTTGTGTTTAACAATATCATGAACTCTTTTTTAAAATAAAAAATCATTTTTATTTTTACATCAGAATACTGGTACAATTTTGTCGTAAAAAAAAGAAATACAGTGGAACCTCGGTATACGACCTTAATCCGTTCCTGGTGTTTGGACTTATACCGAATAGGACGTATACCAAACCAACCTTTTCCATAAGAAGTAATGTAAAAATGACTAATCCGTTCTCGTAAAAAAATGACTGGCTTTAAACAGCTCGCTTTCCTCGCTAGTTTCTGCTTGATTTTTCATGAGATCAGCGTGTATCTTTTTAACTTTCTCGCAAATAATTTCTTCCGATACGCTGTCACCGGCACACTGTTTTTCAGTTATCCAAAGCAAAAGCAATTTCTCGACACGATCTAATGTCTTCGATCTCTGTTTAGATTTTGATTTAACCCCTTTCGCAACGTTAGCAAATTTAATAATGTCTTTATTTTTCACGATTGTCGATATCGTCGTTCTCGGAATACGGAATGCAACAGTTAAATCTCGTTAAATCTCGAACACTCGTGCCACCTTCATATTTCTCAACAATCTCTTTTTTCAGTTCCGTTGTGATTCTAGTCATTTTTTTCTGTTGCCCTTTTGCAATTCGTGATTAATAAAAATAATAAAATGTTACTTACAAATTAAAATCAGAAGAAATTTAAGAAAGTTATAAACCGTAGCACCGCGAACGTCTAGTCTAGTGTAGTACACCGATAGTGCTACTTGTTCATTGATGGCGCGTATAATTGAATTAAGTCGTATACCGAACAAAAGTCGTATACCGAGAAAAATTTGTTTCGTCGAAACAGGACGTATTCCGAATTGGACGTATTCTAAAGCAGACGTATACCCCGCGTTTCTTTATGCAGCGCTCGAGAAGCGCTTTACAGCGAACACACTGAAACTGGTTTCTAATTGGCCAACACTGCTCGTGACGTCATTTCGCTACACTCTTGCTGCATAAAGAAACGCGGGGATACCGAGGTTCCACTGTAAATTAATAACTAAATAAAAAACGAAAGACTCATGTGAGGTAGCGGCTGCTGGAGCCTAAAGGCTGCAGCCCTATTAGCATAATGGTTAAGGTGGAATTGCTACTTCTCACTACAAAATAGAAACATCTTGTTTACAAATTATACAAAAACCGCTACAGAAAAGCAATATCGAGTACTTGCCTGAAGTTTTTAAGGGAAATTTGTGATGGCTACCCTATTGTAAGCCGAGCCAAAACTACGACGAGCTTGAAAAAAGACCTCATTAGTGCCCACAGAGCGGAAAGAATAGAAAAAAAATCTAATAAAGCTAATTCATTCAGTTCATGACACTCAGTTTTCTTCCTGTCAGGAACTTTACGTTTGTGGAAGAAACAATGCAAAAAATTTGTTCCGGTGACATCCAATAGAAAACATTTGAGTCATTTTAAAACGGTGAGTGTATTCTTCAGAAGAATTACCAAAAACATTTAAGAATCGGACTCAACTGTAAATCAGAAAAATAAAATTCAATCTTGTCAAGTCTATGTTTGACCACTCTCTGAAGTAGATAATGCAAATCCATATATTGCAATGCACTAGCACAACGGTTCCCAACGTTTTTTCAGTAGCATTCCCGTGGCATTTCCAACTTTCCAACGAGCAACGCATGGGCAAATCTCGCACTTCCTGTTTGTAGAGAGTGTCGCCAATTTGAATTTTATTTTGACTCGGTTCTCGGTCCCCTGAGTACCTACAAGTCTGGTTGTTTTATGCGCGCATGATTTGGGCACCTAATACTTTGTGCCAATTGCAACTTCTGACATGTACTCTTTCATACCTCTAAGATCGTAACACAGCAGGCAGTACGATTTTAAAAACAAGACATAGTCTTGTCAATAAAAAATTAATAAAAATACTGAATACCGCTTGTAGAGAAAATCTGGAGAAACTAGCTATGTCCTTTTGTTTGCTAACAATAAAAAATACTATTTTCAAACAATACGTGGGGATATTGTTGAGAGATAATAATAATAACGGTAACACACCCCACTATCAAAAGTCCGTAGCATAATCACTAATCACGCATAATGGTATCCCCACTACTATTGACCGACTGAGTAATATTTATTGATCTGTTGCATTGTATAATCGGCAGCATAAGTTTTTATTTCTATTTTTGCATTTTTAAATGTAAAATAAAGTTTGTGATTGTTGCAAGGAACATTTTTTACCTAATATTTTCTTAATACTATTAATTTGTGATACATTATATATTACAAATATAATCAAACACCAAAACACTTGCTGAGCCTACTATTAATTTAACATTGTAGAACAGTAATTTCCTGAGGATGGCCTATTAAAAATAGGCTGAAAGCGTTTGAATATTAAATTAATAGTAGGCTCAGCATAATATATTTTTTCTGCCATAATAACTAACTTTTTTCTGTACCCCTAAACAACCTATCGCGTACCCCCGGGGGGTAGGCGTACCTCGGGTTGGGAATCGCTGCACTAGCACCAAATAATTAAGGTTAAATGTCGTCTTAAAATATATACTGTACATAAATTTTAAATTAAAATAAAATTATAATATTCAAATATATATAGTGCAAGCATTGAAACTCTGGACACAGTCAAACTATTGCGTTCTTACGAACAGTTTGTTGCACAACATTAGAAGCGGACAAACCAGTTCCATTTGCGAAATTATTCTAACAAAACGGTTTCTCAGAATTTAATGTTTCTTCAGAACTATTTAGAATATGTTTCACGAAATGGAACAACGAATAGAAAGCATTATTCCTTTATACAGTATATGAAACGGAATAGAAGGGAAACTGAAATCAATTATTACATTCAAGAGCGTACGTCCTTAAGAGTAAAGCCTGGACTCCACATTACCTGAAAACAGAAACTCAAAAACAGAACTGAAACATAGAGTTTTCATTTCTGTTATGTTTTCGTTTTAACTTGACTCTACCACAGCCTACAATAAAAACATCCTAGTTATTTGCTCTGAACACGTGTGTTGATGCCTGACGTTTTTTTCACTAGGAGCGCTGATGACCTATGTGTTGTCTTGCGATCAAGCGATTCAATCAAGCGATCAATACTAATAGTATTGCGAAGATGTGCTTGTTATGATATTTTCGAAATTTTAAATTTTTAAAATCTCTATATGCAGATACTGTTCAGTTTTAAAAGATTCGTTTTAAAATGGTTCATTGCTCTGTGCGATTTTGTACATCCAATAAATCGGAAAAAAATGAAATAGTAAATCTTTATCACAGAAAATAATAAAAGTGGCACCTCTATAAATTTTTGTATTATTTTGATAATTACTATACATGCTATATTTAAAGAAGACAGATTAATTTTGGTAATACAAATTTGAATTGCTTTTATATGTTAAATCATAAGGAACCAAGAGATAGGTATCAGCTTATATCAGTGGCGTGCCGTGACATTTGACGACAGGGAAGCTGTGTTTCTGTAAGAAGCCGACTTCCAGGGGCAATCAGTTAATTGCAAGTCAGTGATGGTCTAGGCCTCTAGGGTCATTCGTATTCGTTTGTTCAATAAGCCAGTAAAAACCGTACACTTCTCTAAATGTATTTTTAATATCACAATTACATACTGAATCGCTAGCCATGGTATAAGGGCTAAATATAGCGTTGTAAGAAACGTACTGTACATAAATAACATAAAATATTATTTACGTTTTAAATCTTAAAACAATCCACTTAGTCAAATAGCTTTCTACGAGTGACTAATGGATGGAATCAGAAACAGACTGGTAGGTGTGCAGTGCGTACATGCACGGGGGCTGCCAAATCCCGAGGGTGCCGATACTGATCAATGTAAAATGCCTCTTGTCGCATCACTAATATACCTCAAAGGACACGACAGGGTTTTTGTAAATTTTAAACGTTTCTCACCATAGCTATAAAAATCTACATATGTAAACTTAACAGATTGTTCGTAATTTCTTTTCTAACACCCTGCGGAGAATGTAGATTACCACAAAACCTGGATACTCCACTCTCCCTGATTTCGTCCCATTGTAACTTCCTGATAAACGTAGCAATGATAGGCTAAAATAACAAAACTTTTAAAATGTGTTTCGTCCCTTAGTGTGAAATGGTCATCATCAGTTAGGTGATCATATATTAAATATAAAAGAAATAATACATTAACTTCGTTACGAGACTCATTCAAACCTAGCAATATCACTGACTTAATAATAATAAAAGCTAAATAAAAACACTAACACCAAATTAAAGAAGAATTGCCTACTATGCATTTGTAGAAGTTATATAATATATTAAATATAAAGAGATTAATGAATAATCAGAATTAAAACAAAATTTGTTTTCAATTCAATTGCAACACATTTGTGAAGTCATTTCTCCGCCTTTCCGCTTCGTGCGATTCCAGAATAAGAATCTTTCGCAAAATAAAACGTAAAGAAAATAAAAATTGAAAAAAGGAAACAACTGACTAGATGAGAAAAACTGGCCGCCAATAATTATACTGTGAATTTGATGTGAATAATTAACTGGACGACGATCTGATTCACACAATCGATCGATGCAAGAGAAAAAAGGAAGGAGTAAATTTTGTTTGCAACCTTTAGAATAAGGAGTAAATCGCGTTGGTCTGCGATGTTTCCTGCTTTTCACGCGAATGTCGAAAATATGGAGACACGCGTTGTGTTTTTATTAACCGAAGGAGAAATCGAGACAGCGGGCCAGTGGCGCAACGGACTAACGCGTCTGACTTCGAATCAGAAGATTCCAGGTTCGAATCCTGGCTGGCTCGGTTAAAGCATGTTTTGAAATACTAGGCTTTTATTTTCTCTGAGATCTCCGCAACGCAAGACAACTGCTGACTTAGCCAGTAGTGAAAAAATGTTACTGTTGACTGCCACGTAAGGGAAACACGGCGTCGAAAAAACTTATTTTTCGAGCAACTTCATCTCTCACACATCAAAAACTTCTTTCTTCAAAACATCAGCTTCCTTTTTTTAAAACACATATTTTGCGATAGATAAACATGGAATTAAAAATAAAACAACACACAGCAGTACCCGTGTTCCGAGATCGTCTCCGTCCTGCGTACTAACCGGCCCAACTTCGGCGATCGAACGGGAACCAGTATTTTCGGCGTGGTATGGCCGCTGCCACAACCTGAACTTCGTCTCTTACATACATTGCTCACTACTGCGGTCGATTCCGGTAAGCCACATGGCAAATTACTTATTCATTGTGTTATCTGAATTATGAAGAATAGAGCGAAAAAGAATGGTCGGAACACTTACGACTTTTCTCTAGGGTAAGCAGAGCTTCGCACAATAAAACGTAAAGAAAAACTAAGCAGACAAAAACTTCTTGCTCGACTTTTCCCGACAGTCGAACAGAACAAAGAAACAAGTAACTTTTTTGAATTATGATAAATTTTTCTATTTAAAAGACACTAAGACGACAGCTTATTAAAGTCAAATTCCAGCGTGCCACTATTTTTGCGAGATTTTATTCGAAAGTAATTTTACAGCATTAATTATTATACTGTAGGTAGTCAAGAAACAATTATCAGAAAACTTAGCTGTAAATAATAATCCTGTTAATGTGATGTGGATATTATCTGGACTGAAATGTGATTTACACAGTCGATCGATTTGAAGAGAAAACTAGAATATTCTGATAGAAACGCATAAATCGCGTTGGTTGTCGATATTAAGATGTTACTGGTTTTCACGTAAATGTCGAAAATGTGGAGACAAGGTTGTTTTTTTTTTATTAACCGAAGAAGAAATCGACACAGCGGGCAGTAGCGTAGCGTAGTGGGGCGGCCCACCCCGGGCGGCACTTTTTAGAGGGCGGCAAAATTTCACAATAAATAATAATATCTTGTAAGAATTTGAACCATTTTATTTCATATCTTCGTCCACCTACGATTCGGACCGATTGAAATGAGCACGGAATAGTGTAACCATCCGGACAGTCCGGGAATCGACTCGCCGTCCAGGGATATCTTGCGCAACCTGTCGACTTTTTTTTTCTTATTTGCTTCTACGATTTATTCGTATATAACTGATTTAGAACCAGCATGCACTGCACATTATTCTTCGCATTGCAAAATGACATTCCGTCAGGGACTTCTGTTCGAACTAACCTCACCTGCCGTCCGGGTCGGCGATTTTAAAAAGGTGGCAACATTAGCACGGAATTTTTCATTACTGGTTGGATCGTTATTTTTGTTTCGGAATAATGGGTTTTTATTTCGTTTGCTGACATCGCAACACGTGACTGATTCCCTTACACAAAGGATACGTAAAAGAAACGTGGCGCCGAAGAGATTAGTTTCTCGATCGACGCGAAGAAGTCAGCAAAAAATCTTGCTGTGTGGCCGACGTTAACGACGGACATCAAGATTTCGTAAGATAATGTGAAATTTAAGAATACATGAGACGAACATTGCACGTCTGATTAGGCCAGGGGTCGCCAAACGTTTTTGATCGTCGACCCCCTACAACTTTTCGAAACCTCACATCGACCCCCACCAAAAAGTGTGTGTTAAAAGCAAAAAAAAAACTCTTACTATTTTAATACATTTCTTTTAATTTTACATTTTTTACATTTATTGTATATATAAGGGGCAGTCAAATGAAAATGAGACAGATAGGAAAAAGTAAGTAAACTGTTTATTATTTCANGAGTGTTATAAGCAAAAAAAAAAAAAGCTTTTACTATTTTAATATATATCTTTTAATTTTACATTTATTGTACATATGTTAATAATTTTTGTAACTGACAATCAATGAGATGGATAAGCTTGATAATCCTTTGCAAGATTAGCAATATTCGGTTCAAAATTTGTAAGTTTTAGTCTTTTCATCGACCCCCTATAATGTTATATCGACCCCTGGGAGTCGATATAACATTATTTGGCGACCCCTGGCTTAGGCATTGAAATGTGTGCAGCTAAACACAAAGACCAAATACATACGAAAGTGGCTTACACAGTGGCTTACATATTTTTAGCCACTTACATACGAAAGTGGCTAAAAATATTGAGTGAAGACAGTATGCACAAATTCAAAAATTAGCGAAAGCTCTTGTATGATTGGCCGAAAATGATTCGTTGCATCGCAACAAAGCTAAAACGGCAGCACCTGGCGCCTCTGTCTCAAGTACTATCCGAAGCCGAAGTACTATCCGAAGCCGAAGTACTATCCGAAGCTATTCCCATCCGATCACCGAAGTGATCGGATGGGAACCGGTGGTATGGCGCTGCTACATTCTTTTTTAAAACCTCTCTTACATAAATTTCGTAAATCGTTCGCAATTGAGAAGAAAGCTAACTTTATATATTCTAAAATTAATATGCCTCAATTTATTCAAATATTATTTCATTCACCAGTGCAGTGGGTATTTCTATTAATAGGACTTATTAAACTGGTATTTAAGATTACTGCAAATCAGTGGCACAGATTAAAATTGTTTTACTTACATTTATCTGTCAATTTCTCTCTCTGTGTTCTCTGCATTCTCCTATTCACCAGAATTTCGGCTATATATATTATTAAAACTTCGTTAAATTAATATGCCTCAATGTCTTTAATTTATTCAAATATTATTTCATTTACCAGTACAGTGTGTATTAGAAATACACTGTACTGGTGAATGAAATATTTGAACTTTATATATTCTACTTTCAAAATAATTTTTACAATTTGTACTAATATCGGATGTGGTTGATAATTATTAATATATCACGTATATTTGCTATTTTTTTTTTTTTCTAATTTCCGAATAAATTAAAACACGACAAGTTGAAATACAGTAATATTTTAACAATAAGACAAAGTAAAATAGGGAAACAGTTTAATATAATAATTATTTAAATTATATTTGTTACTTATTTATTAAATATCTCTACAACGTATTGATTTTGAAAATATCTATTTTTTGTTCAATTAAGAATTGTTCGTAAGATAGAATATTGCAAAAAGAACAATGCTTTTTAAAATATTTGTGGTAATAACAATTCTTTTTATTATTATCCGATCTTGGACACCCAAAAAGTTCGATGTCTAAATAATTGTAGCTCCAGTTTTTAAAAAGATTTTTTTTCTTCTATCTATCCATCTTTAAATAAAAATAATTCTTTATACGTTGAGAAATAATTTAATAAGTTTTGTAAATTACTATGTTCGATCCAGCCAGTTATATCCGATGGTTTTTCGTCTATAAAATTTAATACATGAATTTTTTTGGTAGAAAAATCGACTTACCATTATCTTTCACTGATAATTGATGCTTTTTAACAGAATCTATAACCCAAAATTTCTCTTGAAAAATTAATTTTGTGATCTGAAATAATTCCATTAAAAAATGATTCATATGATAAATTAATTTTGTGATCAGTGATACCCAAACCACTATTTACACTATAGACTTCTATGCACGTGTTTTTCCCGCGAGTTTTAATACATTTTGTTTCCAATAAACATCCAAGAACAGCCAGTACGTCGTCATCAGATGTATGGCCGACTGACTGACTGAGAGATTTTCCTCCGTGTGTGGGCGATAGCCAATTCTGAATTTCCTCAAGGTCAGGCCTGCACAGTTATTCCTCAAAGGATTTCCTTAACGTGTTTGGGACCCTTAAGTCGGAAAGGAAAGAAAATTTGAATTTTCGTGTATTTTTCTACAATACAATTACATAAGATTGGATTATTTTATAATGTTCTGTCGATTGTATTAATGATAGATGTTATATAATTTAAAAGTGCTATTGATTGTCGAGTTTGACGCATTGTATTATAAACGTTAATTTGTAATTGTTCCTGGTAGACATTGTGCTCGTGAACTTTTTATGCCACAGGCACTTTATGTATTCCCTTTCGATTCAATGCTTTTATTGTAAAAGTTTTTATTGTACACTTGTAAAAGAAATCTATGCCAGATTTGATTTCAGTAATCACATTTTTTCATATCTGCTTTTGCTTGAACCTGAAAATTCGCAAAATTTAACAATGAGGTTTTTGGAGCCATTGTTTAAAAAAGTTTAAAAATGTTAAGACAGATTTACGAGTTGTAGACAATAAATGGCGTAAATAAGCCCTACTTTACTTGGGGTCAAAAAGTCATACTGTCAGATCCTACTACGACATCGCCCAGACATTTTTTGAAAACTGAAACGATTTGTAATGTAATGCATGCACAGTTTATTGGTTTTGTCACACAGTGGATTTCGGATTAATATTAACCAGTAATGAATAAAAACATCATAATTTTTTTATATTTTTCACTTTAATATTCTTGTTAATAACTTTTCATGTGACCAAACTGATTAAAATTAGTAATTTAAATCATAAAATTTACAGAAAATAAAACACCTTAATTTGTTGCTGAGAAATATAATTGAAAAACTAACGTTTTCACCCTGATTAACAGGCCGTCATCAGGTCTAAAAAACGAAAATGGAACAGATAGTTCCATGTATAGAATATAAATATTTAAATCAAAATTTAGAACAAAAATTTTCAAAAATATACAAGAGAAACGGAAGAATATATAAAAATAACACAAAATAAACTAAAAAATAAAAAATATAATAAATCTTCCAATAAACTAATTCTAGCTTGAGTTTTCAGTGAACTTGAAATATATTGAGTAGGCTACGTGAGGGATGTTTAAATGCGAGAGATGCTGAGAGCCTGTCGTCGGCATGGAAATACATGATTAAAAAGTTCACTGAAAACTAAAGCTAGAATTAGTTTATTGGAAGATTCATTATATTTTTTTAGTTTATTTTGTGTTATTTTTATATTTTCTTCCGTTTCTCTTCTATATTTTTGAAAATTTTTGTTCTAAATTTTGATTTAAATATTTATATTCTATACATGGAACGCATCTGTTCCATTTTCGTTTTTTAGACCTGATGATAGCCTGTTAATCAGGTTGAAAACGTTAGTTTTTCAATTATATTTCTCAGCAACAAATTAAGGTGTTTTATTTTCTGTGTTTACTTGCTGAGCACTTTTAATGTTATCATAAAATTTACATAACATCCAATACTGTAATTTATAAAATCTCTTTAATTCATCATAATTATAACCCTATCATGACAAAAAATTATCTAGCATCAACTATACATATTTAAACCATTCTACCACATCTTCCTGATTTTCATAAGGGTTAATTGTTAATTTATCTATCTTGATATTGTGCTAACCCAGTGGTTCTCAAAGCGGGTGCCGCGGCACCTTAGGGTGCCGCAAGAACGACACAAGGGTGCCGCGAAATTTTTAAATAATTAAATTAAAATTACTTAAAATAATTGAATTAAAGTATTAAATTAAATAAATAATTAAAAGATACCTTTATAATAATAACTTTTGTTTTGAATGCTTTTGTGTTGTTTGGAAATAAACTTACTTTAATAAAAAACTTTTATTTTTTTCAAAGTCTTCTCATCCTTCATATCTTTACTAACCGTAAAAAGCAAAATAATAAATAATAATAATAGGGGTGCCGTGAATTTTGTTTAATAATTTCAAGTGTGCCACCTGACAAAAAAGTTTGAGAAACACTGTGCTAACCTATAGAGAAGCTTAATTCTGAAATGTAAATATTAATATAAAATATAAAAAAATTTAAATGTTTCATATCATAAACATTCGTAATAAAGATTCTAAAATAAAAACAAACAGGCATATATAATTCCAAATTAATAATATGATAATTTCTTTTATATATAAAACAAAATGTATTTTCTCCAACTGAGCTCATAAAATAATAATAATAATAATATACAGGGTGATTTAAGATGGTTATACAAAACTTCACCAATGAATCACAAAACCATCACAAAATGCAATGAAAATGTACAATCAACAGAGCTTGTAATACCACAACTCCTGCTTACCGTGCAGATGCGTTGCCAGTTACGCTATCCGGACCTCCATTCCGATCTCCTCTTCCAGCGTATAATATATATATTAATACGCTGGAAGCGTATTAATATATATAAATATATTAGCGTATACACAAGCGTATATACAAGCGTAATATTAGCGTATATACAAGCGTAATATATAAATATATATATTATGCTTACAAGCGTAATATATATATTTATATATATTACGCTTGTAATACCATGTATTTTCAAGATATTAGCCTACAAAAATCCCATCAGTCTCATATAACATTCCTCAACAAGAGACAAAAAGGTAAAAGTGTATGCACAAAACATAACTTTATTCTTTACAGTGTATATATTAACATTTTACAGTTGCCTGTAATACCATATGTGCAGTGCCTAGCTTTTTTGAGCAGGTAGAGAATCATTGCAAAGATGGCTACAGAGATGTGTGACAGTGCATAGAGAGCACTTTAAATGCTCCTTATAAGCAAGAAATAGTGGTGTTTAACATATATACTGTAAGAAATAAAGTTGTTTCAAGCACACACTTGTCCCTTTATGTCTCTTTATTGAGGAATATTGGAATTTTTGCAGGCTAATATCTTGAAAATGCATGGTATTACAACACTTGTTGATTATACATTTTCATAGCATTTTATAGTCAAAAATTCATAGGTGAAGTTTTGTACAACCATCTTAAAATCACCACATACACAATAACAACTAAAAAGGAAAAGCATATATTTGTATAGCTACATATGATTTATTTTAAATGTAGCTTTATTTAAAATACAAGCCAAATGTATTAAAAATAAATTGACAGCTATTATTTACAGCTACCTTATTAAATGACTTTTATTATTATAATTAACCAGCATATCAGTTGTGTAAATACATAGAAATTTCATAGATAATATACAGTATTTATGTTACAATTTTCTATTAAAATGCCTCAAACTCCTGAATATAGAGAAAAGAAATAGATGTACAGTAAGAATATAGGATAAAGAAGCAGTGGCCGTTTATTCTGTAATTCTTGTACACACAATAATGATCCAGCACTGTATGTTGCCCATATCACACCCATTAACTGAAAAACAAATAAAACAACATTATTTAGTATCACAATATGTTCTATTCTGAATACTGGTATTTTGAACAATCTCATACTCACTCATTTAACCTTTACTTTCCAGTACTGCTTAAACTTTGTAAAACAAACATTTTCGGCCTCACTCAAGGTCTGCTTCAGATTACAAGAAAAAAACGGTTTCCAATCTTAGAACAATTCTTGAAGATGTATCAACTTTAAAGATGGCAACACGCTTTCATATGCTTGGTGCTACGTATGCAAAGAACAAGAAATCACCGACGCTACGTAGCGTGCGCATATGTTTAAATTTATTTAAAAACTCAACATTCCTTCAAGAATCAATCTAAGATTGAAAACCAGTTTTTTTTCTTGTAACCTGAAGCAAACCTCAAGTGAGGCTGAAAACGTTTGTTTTACAAAGTTTAAGCAGTACCAGAAAGTAAAGGCTAAACAAGTGAATACGAGATTATTTAGTATGTTTAAGTAACAAATTATTTATTGAAAAACTTTCATTTAATTAAAATTACATTAATTAAAAAATTTTAAAAAATCCTGAACAAAATGCAACAAATAAAAATTAAAAATGAATTTAAAAGGTTCTATATATCTACATATGAAACATAAAACAAAAGCAAAGCAACTTTTTTACATTATATGTCTTAAGAGATGATATTCCAATTTCTGTTGGAATGCTATCTCTTGTTATCAACAGGAAAAGACATTCTAAATCTTGATAAAATTATATATATATTGAAAATATATAATAATAATATATATAATAATANATATATAATATACATATTTATTTATTTATTTAGTTTAATATTTTTACTATTTTTATTTTCTGCCTTTAAAGCTTAAAAATAAAAAAATAAAAATAGCTTCAGATATTATCTAAAAGTAGCATCACCACATTAGCATTAGTGGCATGCCATTTCTCTTGTATTTTCTAAAATATAAATACATACCATGTGATTATTTTCATATTTTAATGTACTTTGAATTACTAAAAATTAATATTTTATTATAACTGCATTATGTATCTTATTACAAATTTCGACGATACACACTTTCGTCTTCTTCAGGTCATTAGAAGATACTGTATAAGAACCTTTTTTGAATACAAAATTTTTAAAAAATATTCCAATCCTAACTAACATTTTGGAATACCAGCAACAGTAGAATACAAAAAGATATTTAAATAAAAAGCACGCGCTTATACTGCGCATGCGCTAGACGCCTCTATATTGTGGATTTAATTGTGATGTTTTATATAACTGTACAAGCTGATCCACAAAGGGGGCAAATCCAGTGTGGGGGTGTTGCAGGGCCTTAATGCGTTGGTGATGAGGGCTTCCCAGATGTATACGAGATTTTTGTTGTCACAATGTTTTAGTATGACCACATCATTCCACAGAGGAGTATGCTTGTGTTGTAGTACCATTCTGGCGAGTTCTGTGTCATTTTTGCCGTCCCTGATGGAATGTTGATGCTCTAAAATACGGTTAGCTAACATTCTGGTTGTCGCACCAATATAATGGGTG
>NW_019386118.1:11384-38684 GCF_000671375.1 Centruroides sculpturatus | reverse complement strand
GGCATATCAACCGCAACATTACGTCAATGTGGCAATTTCACCTTTAATAAGAAGGGCCTTCCTCTTATCATCCAACCAGGCGGCTATTGACACCAAACTTAATATTATCTACCAGGTGATAAATGAGGCGGGTTACAGCAAAGCCAAATTTAATTACATCTTAAATAAGGTAAAAACATCACTCTTTCCCGCCACCACACTACACCGTCCGAAGGAGTCCACAATAGTCCTGCCCGCGATACCATTTTCTGGCCGTGTCACTCTCCGTATTTGTCGTATTTTTAGGCGACATGATTTGTTTCTGCCGATCTCTCCGCGGTCGAATCTTAGGAGGTTGCTGTCCAACAACAGGGATCCTTTATCCACCATTGAAAAATTGGGGGTTTATTCAGTCCCATTAGAGAATGATTTAGGCGGTCGCACCCATTATATTGGTGCGACAACCAGAATGTTAGCTAACCGTATTTTAGAGCATCAACATTCCATCAGGGACGGCAAAAATGACACAGAACTCGCCAGAATGGTACTACAACACAAGCATACTCCTCTGTGGAATGATGTGGTCATACTAAAACATTGTGACAACAAAAATTTCGTATACATCTGGGAAGCCCTCATCACCAACGCATTAAGGCCCTGCAACACCCCCACACTGGATTTGCCCCCTTTGTGGATCAGCTTGTACAGTTATATAAAACATCGCAATTAAATCCACAATATAGAGGTGTCTAGCGCATGCGCAGTATAAGCGCGTGCTTTTTATTTAAATATCTTTTTGTATTCTACCGTTGCTGGTATTCCAAAATGTTAGTTAGGATTGGAATGTTTTTTTAAAAATTTTGTATTCAAAAAAGGTTCTTATACAGTATCTTCTAATGACCTGAAGAAGACGAAAGTGTGTATCGTCGAAAGCGCTCGTCAATTTAGTGACATACGTGTTTAATTTAACGCTTATATCGCAAAAGTTTTTTGTATTACAAATTTCTATACTACATGTGAAAAACAATGATAAGATTGCTATTGTATATTCGAATATAAATACTGTACATATATGCGTATTCCCAATGGAAACACAGCATTGTCGAACACAGGATAGCTTCCATGGCCAAAATATCTGAATCGTGTAAAGCAGTCAGATTACAGGTATTTGTGCATGTGCTTTACAGAGCACCGACTTCACGCGGTTTAGCTCATAGATGCTACACACCAAAATATCATGTAATGCTTCCAATGATTCTATCCATTAGCCACTCATAGGGAGCTATTTGACTAAATGGATTGTTTTAAGATTTAAAAAGTAAAGAATATTTTATGTTATTTTTATGTATGTTTATTTTAAGCTATATTTAATTATAATTTTCTTTTAATTATAATTAAATTGTCAGATTTCCAGATATAAAATCTTTAGAATTTTTATCACTTTTAGATGTTAATAATTTTAAATGTTATGAAAAACAATTTTCCGAAGCGAATTTTAATTCTTTATGTAAATTTTATGGAGATTTTTTGATTTATCTAAATTACGTAGTGAATTGCAATATTTATATTCATGTCCAGACAATATTGGCAAGTCACTCTTAGACATAAAAAATATTATAATTAATGATCATGTGAACAAAGATGTACTAAAAGAATTATATGATTTAATATAATTAATTTTTATGATACCATCTATGAGTGCATCTGTTGAGCGCAGTTTTTAAATCATGAAGTGAACTCATACATTCACAAAGAACCCTCAGTCAGAAGAAAGATTGTTGTCACTAGTGTTACTTTCAATAGAAAAAGAGCTTTTAAATACTTTGATGGAATCAATGATAAGTGATTTTTATGATAATGTGATCAATGACTTTGCAGAAAAAATTGCCAAATATAGATAATTTATAAAAAACAATAAAAAGTTCTTATATCTTTATTTTGTAGTCAATTATCCATTTTAGAATTAAAATAAATAAACTGTTTATTTTTGTCATTTCCAGTATTTGTTTAAAATTTTTATGGAAACACAACTTCCCTATCATCAAATGTCACCGCACACCACTGATTAGCATAATCATCAATAAATCATTGTAAATTATTGTATTAAATAGATAATAAGGGGCCATCCATAAATTACATAAGGACAATTTTGGCCATTCTAGACCTCCACCCACCCCTGTGTAATAAACCGTAATATTTTCTTTGATCCCTCCTCCCCTTCCCTATCTTATGTAATATTTAGGCATGATTTTATAGAAAGATTTTAACAAAAAAATTTTTTATGAAACCCTAAAAACCTTAGGTACAAAATATATAACTATTAATTAGTTAATTAATATGTATTATTATTTATAAAAGACTATGTGAACAAATTTAAAAATATAAAAATTTAATGAATTTTAATGAACAATTTATTTTAAGAACTTTATTTTTTAATTATTAATAATCTTTTTATTATTATCATTAATCAATGTCATAATATTCATTTTTATATTAATTTTAATTTTCACAAAAGAACGCAAAAAACTTTGACAGATGGACTAGCTAGTGCATATGTAAACAGAAACATCATACAAAATAAAACAAGAGAGAATACAAACCACATTCCGTTGCCATATTAATTACATCTTGGATAAGGTTAATAAAATAAACTACATGCTGCTAAAATGTGCTAGGTGCACCTGGGAACTAAATCATAAAGCTTGTAAAACTCCATATAATGGGGTAATACAGCCAATGCTACTTTATGCAGCCTCTAGCTGGGGTCATGTAACTAGTAAAAATTCAGTAGCAGTAAATTACTCTCTCTTCAAAGACAGTTCAAAGACAATTTGCCATCAGAATTTCAAAGTGCTGCAGAACTGTTTTTACTAATGCCTCCGATACTAGCAGAGCTCCTTCCTTTGCCACTATGTATTATAGAAAAAGGTTCTAAACTACTACTACAAAGGAACTACAAACATCAAGGCTCAACAACAGTCTCTACTCCTATCTATGGCTTTTCATATGCTATCACATTGCAATTACCCTACTATCTGTGATGATCAACCTGTAAACAAGGTTATCCCCAGGGTACATTTGGTGTCATCTGCTTCCTTCATGGATAACCATGCAGACATTAATATCTACACAGATGAGTCTAAAAACTCATCTGTATAGATATCCCTCTAAAAGCTCCCTTTATGTCAGCTCAAGTATCTGTATCTTCCTCCAAAGTTAGAAGGTACAAATATTTCCCACATACCCCCATCTATCATGTTGAAGAAGATGCTGACTACCAAGCTGTTCAGTGGGCCACTTCACTACCAAACAAAACTCTGTCTATCAACATTTACAGTGATTCTCAGTCTGTCCTAAAAGCTCTATTGAATCCCAATTGCAATAGCAATAAAATCACATATATCCAGCACCATATTAAAAATCTTGTAAATAAGATAACTTTTATATATTTTCCTGGCCATACTGGCATACTTAGAAATGAAAAAGCCGACTTTGAGGCTAAGTCAGCTGCAAAGGACATTGACTTGGACTACACTCACATTCTTCTCTCATGTAACAGCCTTAAATATTATATTCATGACAATGCTATGAAAAAGTGGAATCAACAATGGTTGAGCAATAAAACTGGTGGAATAACAAGACTTTATTTTCCTAGTGTTGAATGCAAGTTCTCATCACCACTTAGAGATTTAACATTTGCTACTGCTCAACTACTTACTGAGCATGATAATTTTAGAAGCTACCTGGCAATGTATAACCAACCGGGCAGAAACTGCCTCTTGCTTTTGCTCTACAGAAAACTTAGACACTGCCAACCATACGATCAACATACACTTATTTTGAAATTAGAAATCTTTACGCTTGGTTTCAGGTGGCCATATCCACTCAATAAGCTTGTTCAGAAGCCACTGTTTGATGCTTTTTACAATTATGTTCAAAAAACATGGAAGAAAAGATTACTTATAATTTCTAATATCTAGTTTTACATTTTAGTTTTCACTAAAAGCCAGATACTAATTTTATGTTTACTTTGTATCATGTATTTTGGTTTAAGTATTCTTAGTATTATACAGTCATAAGAGTGGTGCACTTATTCTAAAAAAAAAAAAAAAAAAAAAAAAAAAGAGAGAGAGAGAGAGAGAGAAAGAAACCACCACATGGCCTATCTCTCATGAAAAAAACATGTAGAGCATGACTCTGCTAGCATTATTATTTTATCACATCACACAAGATGGCTTTAGTACAATGAGCGTTCTTAATAAAAACGACCAGATTGAAGCCAAATTCAAAACTCCACCACTCAACGAGATCAAAAAATAAAAATAAGAATGTTACATAAGATGAGATCTATTACCCCCTACCCCTGAGTAAGAAATCATAAGAAATCCTTGACCCCCACCCACCCCAAAATACCTTAAGTAATTTATGGACAGGCTGTAAGTAGGGTTTTAAACTCAATGATAGAATTAAATATTATAATAGAAATAGATTATTCTATGTTTTAGAAAAAGATGCTTGCAAAGAGGTCTAAAAACTTTCCTTCACAACAACAATATACATGTTTCTCCAATGTATCTGAAGAAAACATGAAAATTTCAAAATATTTCTAACAGTGGGTAGTTGCTTTCCTCATATTTGCTTTATGAAGACTGAAAATTGTATTATGACTGAGTCTGGAATTTTGTTACATATTTCTATGTTTTAATTAAACATTTCTGTTACATGGGATAACATTAAATACAGAAAAGTTGGTAAGACAGATCTGACAAGAATGTGAAAGCACTATAAATCTGAATATGTTTGGCCTATTAAAACTATTTCTTTATGTAATACAACTAAAATTTAAAAAATAATTTATTATGGTTTTGAAAAGAAATAATAATAGACACAACCAACAATCACCTAAATGATTGGGCTAGAATTTGGCTAATTAAATGATTAGTATAAAGCAATTTGTCACTAGAGGGAGGCATTAGGTGCCATCTCTTGATTAAATTAATAATTATAATTTTTAATAATTTATTAAATAATTTAGAACCTTCTGGAATAAAAGAACTGACCTGAGAGTTATGCTTGAATCTGCAACCTATGTTTACCATGCGGTGCACTTGCCAGTTGCACCACTTGGACCCCGAAGCAAATCTTTGCTTCCAGATATATTTAAATTTGGATATAACCTTACTCGGTTAATCAAGGCATTGGCTGGGCCCATAACCAACGATCGCCTGAATGGGCAATTGCTAGTTGTGTCTATATATACTCATCGGGCTTTAAGATGTTTATTATATAGAAATAATAATTTTAAGTATGAATAGGATAAATTATTAGCATATCCAATAGAAATAATAATTTTAAGTATGAATAGGATAAATTATTAGCATATCCATAAGAAAGCAACTTCATTGGTCCTGACATTAGTAAACTTATACCCCATTTGCACTAAGCATTTCAATCTAGATTGTTATAAGATTGGTGACTGTGCATTGGTGAGACCTCTCTTGACTGAAACTAGGTTCAATTGCAATGGACACAAGAGCTTTTGAAACTAGATCCAGTCATAAGAGAGTTCCCACAATCCTGAGCGCACAAGAAGAAACAAAATGGCTGAAGAACAAGTGTCAGGTGATCAACAGAGAAATTCTGTTTACAGTCATTTGATTGCAGATGCCCAATAACTTTGCATATAGGCCTATCAGTAACACATCATTGTTACCAGTTTCCATGACTTATCTTGTAGTTATGTCATTTTTATCATCATGTGCAATAGAAGGGTTCTTCTCAAGCAGACTGCTTTGCAAACAGCTTGACATTTGACTGGTGACAGTTGCAATCAAGATTGTGGATAAATTGAGATTAAAGTGAGTCATGGATTATGTGAGAATGCAGTATTACTTTGGATAATGAACAATTCAAAAATACCTGAGAACTATCTTGTAAAAAAAGAAACTTAGAGAGCTATTAAAAACATTAATAATATTTTTTGAAAATGGTAATAATAATGAAATATAGTGAATAACATGGTAGACACTTTCTAAATAATAAATTGCAATGTCAGTTTAAAATAATTTCCTATACAGTAGAACCTCGAAAACTCGGCCGCTGCAAAGGACATTGACTTGGACTACACTCACAGAGTTTGTGAAAATGCCGGGTTATCGGGAATGGGGTTAAAAAAATAAGTACGAGTGTTTCCTCAGAAAATACTGTACTGTACTTGTATGTATTGTTTACTTAAGAATATAACAGAGAATAAACTGCCCAAATACCCTTAAACAAAGAAAAAGTACGTCCTTTATGAAGGCATAGAGCCTTTACTACATGAAAATGAAAATTAATGAATACACTGTGTATAGTAATTTACCTGATAAGACAGACCTCAGAAAAATACTTTATGAGAGCTTTTATACTTTTATAAAGCTGTCTATAATGAAAATTAATTAACTAAGGATTTTTTTGCCCTGCCAGGGTGTGGCCGAGTTATCCGGAGTGCCGGGTTATCGAGAGCCGAGTTTTCGAGGTTCTACTGTATTCACACCTAGATTATTTTCTAGAAAAATTTTAAAGCAGTAATCGAAAACATGAAAAGTTCAACTAATCCAACAAAACATTTAATTAAATACTGTATATTCAACTTACGTTTTATTCAGGTTACATAATATAATATAATAATATTATATTATGTAGCCTATGTATAATATATAATTATATATATGGGTTTGGATCATAATCCCGATTTCTGTAGTTCCAAATGTTGAAATTCCAAAAGATTAAAATCCTGAAATGCCTAAAATCTCAATTCCTAAAATGAAAAATTTGTGGTCATTATATGGGTGCATGCAGAATGGCTTTCTGCATACCCAAAACAACATAGAAGCATGACACAGAGATGGGAAAATTTAGTAAGGAATGCTCACTTTGGTATATATTGAATTATTAAAGAATTTCAAAAAGTGCAACTCCACATAGAAAATAAATTTGAGCGTATTCTCCAAAGGAAACCATGCCAAAAAAAAAAGTAGATACTCATCGCCAAACAAGACTTCAAAATATAGTTAATGATCATGAAAGTCAGCCAACTCTTATGGACTAGCTCCATGCAATTGCCCATAATCTTTTCCATGTAATACACTTTTTCATATGTTGATATTTTTAGTTTCTTCCCCACCATATAAAATTTTCAGCATTGATTTTTATAATTTCTAATTCTATATATTTGATTTTAGCTAGTATGAATTAATGTAATATTACTCAATATGTGTGTATTATGCACAGTATATACATATTGAGTATTACTGTAACAGTAATGTTATTAGATATTTTATTGCATAAAAGGGGATATAAAGTGTTTTCTCATGTGTTTATATTTTTCTCAAATAAATTTTGTTTAAAAATGTAAATAATGTCTTTTAAACATTTATTATTATTATTTTTCCCAGGATTATATTTTCAATATTTAATCTTTTGGGATTGTGATTTTTTGAGATTACAGCATTCAGATTATGATTGGCACTGATATATATATATATATAGCCTGATTTAATTCAGTAATATAATTATTGGGCTTTGAAATGTTTATATGTATACGTGGTACAATCCAAAAGTTTGGGGACTGCAGTAATGTATGATAACAAAAGCATATATTTGAAGTTACAGCATATGAAATTAATTCTATCAAACCTTTCCTATATGTTCAGGTTGGTTTTGCCCATGTCATGTGATTAAACCGCAAGTGCTGTTGTTTTCTTTTGGAGATAGTTACCTTTGTTTTGCAATGTAATAAAAATGGAGTTTCAAGAACAGCGCTGCAACATTAAATTTTGTCAGCGTTTAGGTAAAACACCTACGGAAACTTTAAAATTGCTAAGAAAGGTGTATGATGATTTTACTATGGCGAAATCAAAGGTGTACAAATGTCATCAGCATTTTAAAGACGGCCGAGAATCCATCACAGACAATGAATACTCTTGGCCGACCTTCAACTTCATGGAACGAGGAAAATGTTGAGTTGGTCTCTCAATGTGTTTGCAAAGATCGTTGCCAAACCCTTGAAAAAATCACTGTGGCTACTCATTTATCAAAGACTAGTTGCCAGCATATTTTAATGGAAGATCTTAACATGCACCGAGCAAAGAAAAAGTCATGATGGAGGTGTTTTTTGATTCTCAAGGAATTGTTCATTCAGAATTTATTCCTGAAGGCAGAACAGTAAACAAGGAGCATTATCTAGACATTTTATGTCGTTTGAAGGAATCCATTCGTCGTAATAGGCCACAGATCTGGCAAAGTGGAGACTGGTACCTTCTGCATGACAATGCACCTAGCACATCGGTCCCAAATGGTCACACAGTTTCTCGCCAAAACTCAAATTAATGTGCTTCCACACCCCGCCTATTCGCCAAACTTAGCCCCATGTGATTTTTATTTGTTTTCATCAATGAAAAAGCATTTGCAGGTACGCCATTTTGTGTCATCAGATGAGGTGAGAGCAGCATCACAGGAGGCCTTATGGGAGGTTTGAAAAAATGGCTTCCAGCAGTGCTTCCAGAAGTTATACGAACGCTGGCAAAAGTGTATCGTTGCCCAAGGTGATTACTTTAAAGGTGGTTATGCATCGGCAATATAAACTTTTTAAGGTAAGGAATTTTAAGCCAAGTCCCCCGAACTGTTGGATTGTACTATGTATATATACACCATGCAGGGGTAAAACTACTGCCAGCTGTTTCATAGTGGATGATTATAGGCCATAGCCACTGAGTTATCCCAGTTGGTGCTGTAACTAACATTGTTATATCAAAATTAAATACACTGGCAGAAATTGAAAGTGTTACACCCAGATGGAATTGATAGAAATTCATGAAACTTGGTAAACATGTACAGGGGCATACCCAGAAGAAATGAACAAAAATGAAATGAATTACACAAAGTTTTATTGCTATTTGGTACATGTTTCTGTAAGAGGTATGGCCACCTTGAGCATGGATACACTCTTGGATCCTTGCAGGCATTGAAACAATAAGTGCTTGAATGTCTTGTTGGAGTATATCTCTCCATGCCTGCACAACTTGTGCAATCAGTTGTTGTACAGTGTGTGCTGGATGGCTATGAGACATAATCCGTCTACCCATGGCATTCCAGACATGCTCTTTAGGAGATAAATCTGGAGACTGGGTGGGCCAATCCATGATTGCAACATTTTGCAAGACCTGTCATGTGATGGCAGCAGCATGAGGATGGGCATTATTTTGTTGGAAGGTACTGTTTTGGATGGTGTTCATGAAAGGTATGACTACTGGATGGATCACCCTATCCACATACTGGCGAGCGATCATTGTGTCTTCAACAATCACCAACTCGGTCCTGCTGTCGTAACTGATTGCTTCCCAAACCATGACACCAGGAGTTGGACCTGAGTGGCACTCTGAAATTACAGCAGGGTGGGCTCTTTCTTCAGCACGCCAGCAGACATGTTGCTGACTATCACATTGGCCTAAACAGAATCAGGATTCATCACTAAACACAACTGTATGCCATTCATGTGCCCAATTACATTTAGCAGCACACCATGTTAGCCATTGCTGGCAATGAAATATGGTTAAGGGAACACATTGCATGGGGTCCGAGTCTCAGCCCATCATCAAGCAATCAGTTTACAATTATCCATGGGGTGACTCTGGCAGTAACTACTGCTTGAATCTGTGCTGCCATCGCACATCTGTCAGCAACTGCCATCCGCACAATATGGTGGTCTACATGTGGAGTCATCCTTCTGCGTGGACCTGTGCCAGGTCTGCGAGTACTGGACCCTTCCTGCATCCACCGTGTGACCACTCTTTGTACTGACATTGCACTACAGTCAATCCTTCAGGCAATTTCACGATATGAAGCTCCCATTTCTGACATGCCAATTATCCGAACTCTTCAAAGTCAGACATTTGGGTGTATAGAATTCTCACTTGTCGATATGGCATAGCTGGTCACCAACATGTGGACCCAAAAAAAAGTCACGTTCCATAACACAGTTCACAAATTATAAACTAAACACTATAGCAATTTTGCATAACAAATGTCTCCATAATTTCCATACCACTATATGTACTTCATTTAATTTTTTATCATTTAATATTCTTCAAAAAGAGATTCTTTTGTCCCAACTACATATGTCTTCGACAATATTGAGTGGGTGTAACACTTTCAATTTCTGCCAGTGTATGTCTAGAAGCAAAGGATTGAACGGAGGTCTGGAGAGTTTAATGACAATGCATCTGCATGGTAAATGGAAGTTACTGATTCAAGTCCCACTTGGAGCCAATTCTTTTCTTCCAGAATTTTTTATCTTATTTAATAAATATCAATTTAATTATAATTATTAAATTTAATTATTATTAGCAGTAATAATATAGCCCAATTTAATCTGGTAATTGTTTGGTTTTAATAGAATTAACAGTGTGAATTTTACATAAATTCAAATATATAATGTTCATTTTGAAAAACTATGTAAATTGAAGAAAAATATACAGCAACTAGCTTACCCGTCGTGCATTGCTGCGATCTCAGAAGAAACGAAATTCAAGCAAACTCGTTATGATAAAATTAAGTTACATTTTATCATTTTTATTGAAACTTATTATTATTCATTTTCATCAGGAAAACATTTCAAAGTGTCGTTTCAATTCTATTTATATATTGGAGTGTTTGTGGATACATGATATTTTTTGTTTTTCCTTCTGGTGCGTACACAAATAATCAGAAGTTTTCCGACGCGTGAGCTGGCTACATACAGTTGTCCATGCGAAAAGCACAGATTCTCCAAATTTAGCCCACACACTTGCAGCGATTGTCAGAAGTGCGATATTCCCCATTTATATATATATATTTTTTAATCCTTTATAATTTTAATTATTTAATTGCTCCTTCCTCTCTTCCTTGGCATGTTGTGAAATTTCTGATAGTTGGATAATAAACCGTTTTATTGTAATTTGTCTTTTTAAATTATTTTGAATTGATATTAAAATTTGGAAAAAGGGGGATACCTAGATCGGTAAAATATGCGAATTTCTTCCTACAACTTCAGTTGTTGTTCGGGGTACAGTTAAGGTTTTAACGAAGTTCAAGCGAATACATAATTAGCAAAAAAAAGTTAAAATAAAGTGATTAAAGCAAAAGTATTACAAATATCGTAAATAACAGTTCACAAATGCGTATATAGAGATATTTTTTGAAGGAGGGAAATGGTCTTCACAATTTGAAATCGATTGAACACACTGTACTCGAATGCTCGTGTAAACGTGCTCCATCTATCGTAGGATAAATGCCAAAAACCTTCGCGAGAGTGTATTAAAAAACTTCCCAAAGTTTCGTGGCAATCGTACTATGCCACAAACCTTCGCTGGAGTATATTAAACAACTTCCCAAAGTTTCACGACAATCGGATAAATGGTGTGGTAATGCATGAAGGACACATACACACACATACATTCATCTATATATATAAAAATGAATGTATGTGTGTCTGTCCTTCATGCATTACCACACCGTTTATCCGATTGCCGTGAAACTTTGGTAAGTTGTTTAATATACTCCAGCGAAGGTTTGTGGCATAGTACGATTGCCATGAAACTTTGGAAAGTTTTTTAATTTTTTAATACACTCCCGCAAAGTACATTTATCCTACGATAGATGGCGCGCGTTTACACGAGCATTCGCGCAGTGTGTGTCCGATCCATTTCAAATTGTGAAGACCATTTCCCCCCTTCAAAACATATTTCTATATATGAACTGTTATTTACGATATTTGTAATAATTTTTGTTTAATCACTTTATTTCAACTTTTTTTTGCTAATTATGTATTCGCTCGAACTTCGTTAAAACCTTAACTGTACCCCGAACAACAACCGAAGTTGTAGGAAGAAATTCGCGTATTTTACCGATCTAGGTATCCCCCTTTTTCCAAATTTTAATATCGACTCAAAATAATTTAAAAAGACAAATTACAATAAAACGGTTTATTATCCAACTATCAGAAATTTCACAACATGCCAAGGAAGAGAGGAAGGAGCAATTAAATAATTAAAATTATAAAGGATTAAAAAATATATATAAAAATGGGGAATATCGCACTTCTGACAATCGCTGCGAGTGTGTGGGCTAAATTTGGAGAATCCGTGCTTCTCGCATGGACAACTGTATGTGGCCGGCTCACGCGTCGGAAAACCTTCCGATTTATTCGTGTACGCACCAGACGGAAAAACAAAAAATATCGTGTATCCACAAGCACTCCAATAAATAAATAGAATTGAAACGACACTTTGAAATGTTTTCCCGATGAAAATGAATAATAATAATAAGTTTCAATAAAAATGATAAAATGTAAATTGAATTTTATCATAACGAGTTTGCTTGAATTTCCTTTCTTCTGAGATCGCAGCAATGCGCGACGGGTAAGCTAGTTTTTATATATATAGATGAGTTGCATAACTTTCCCAGCTGTTAGGAGATTTTATTATAAGAACTTTTCATATTATTAATTATTACAAAATGGCAAAAAAGCTTTAAATTTTGAGGGTAGAAATGAGTTTTATAAAAAAAAATTGTAAATGCTAATAACAAGTAAAATCTTTATTAAGTTCAACCCCTCAAGATATTACATGACCCCCCGCTATCTATCTCATCACCCCTCGACTTTTAACCACCAAAATTTAATAGCACTGCCCCTTATACACAAGTTACCATGCCAAATTATGTTTCTTCATCTTTATCTCATCCTGAGGTATTAAACAAAATAGATGCCAACACACATGCATACACACAGAAACAAATACATCCACAGAATTTTTTCCAAGTTTTGGGTTTAGGGGTCTCAAAATGTTGAGAATTGCAAAAACCCAGACAGTCAAATTTGACATGATTCCAATACTTTTCCTTATTATGCATATATAACAGCCAGAAAAGTAAAGACAAAACAATTATTTAGTTAAAATGAAGGTAAATATTCCTAATTTCCTAAAGTGAGGTTCTTAATTTGTATTTTACTCCAGTAAAGCCTGATTTATATCATCTAATATTCAGAATCATTTGAAAATTTTGTATATTTGTTAAGAAAAGTATATAAAATTTTGAAATGACTCAAAGTATATATAAAAACCAATAAATTGTTTGTGAATATGTACTAGTAATAATTTTAGAGGAATTCATTAAAACAGTAAAACTATTTATTCACTTAAAACTATTAAAACAAAATACATCATTACCTTTATAAACATGCTAACATAAACCAAAGAATATAATAGTGGCAGAATAGTTGCTGTAATTACTAGTGGTAACACTGAATATCCAATAACTCCAAGGCACTGGGAATAACTTACCTAAAAAAATCATTTCATTGTACTTAACTTTCATAAATTTTTTTAAAACTTTAATTAATCAAAATTAAATACAGGCATATCCCAGGTTACAACATCTCTTGATAAAACAAACCGTAGATACAACCATCACATATTTCTATCCCTACCATGATCCTATTTACTATCCCCACTGATACAACATTTCATCTGTTCAAGTGTTGCCACAGGTCTGATTTATGTGTCATGTGTCTGGGTGTCCAAGACCAAAAATATCTGGGGTTTAAGAAAATTTGGCAAATCAACAATAATGAATTATTTTTTAATGATATAGCTGATTTTATAACCAACAAACAGATACAGTCTGAGAATTTAATTAGCAAGTCATTTATAGTAACATTCCAGAGTAGGGGTCCAGATACTGAGCCCTGAGAACCACCTTTATTTAGAGAGCAGTTTTTTTTTTTAAACAAAGTCCAATTTAAGCTTAGCTGCTCTGTCTTTTAAGGAATGCTGGAGCAAGTAGAAAATATTTTGTGGTACTTTGGTATCTCCAATAAGTTTTAAAATTGAGGGCCAACAAACATTGTCAAACTTGCACCTTTGATATCTAGAAATATTAACAGAGAGAGATATCACTCCTTTTCTTGCTGTAGAGTATTACACAATTTAACAAGGAAATGCTGGGGTGTGAAAGCATATTGATCATTGCTCAAAAACTTTCCATGAGGTAAAACTTTCTTTAAATAAAAAAAATATGGAAAATGACAATTCACTATACTACTACTATTTGATGGAATGCATTATGTATGTAACCTGGGGTATGCCCATAATTTATATTTGAATTTAAATTTGATTCACATTTTAAATGCAAATGTAAATTACTGTTTTAAATTTATTTTTTAAAATAAGCCACTTATAACAACCATTGTTAGCTTAAAAGACAAAAATTCATATTTTACAATGACAAGTCTTTGATATATCAAATTCATTCACATAAAAAATTAATTATTATTGGATTTTTCCAGATTATTTTATTAACCTTAACCAAAAAAAATTACATCTTTAAGAGATGTAATTTTTTCCCTGAAAATCCTGTTTCCTGAAAATCGTAAATTCAAAATAATATTGTATTTAAAACTTATTATTTATTACTGAAAACTAAAACATCTAACCACTACCACTTCCAGAAATATCTGATGGCATGCTATTTCAATTTTGTTCTTTAGCAAAGACTCTCATAAGCACATGTTGAAATTAAACACACTGACAAAAAGTTATGCATCAAGAAGTATGAAATGGAATCAAATGAAACTTTATTAGTGCAAACATAATAAAGATGGTAATAAGTGATTACAATTTAAACAAACCTTTACTATCTTGTAAAACCTCTTCTCATCTGGATACATAAAGTAATACAGTTGGGCATGGAGGCATAGAAGCACTGTATGCTATCCTGCAATAGATTTTCCCAGATGTTGCAATGATTACTCCAAATTCCTAACATTTGTAGATAGCCAAAGCTGCATCTAATCTGATCCCACAAATGATCAATGGGTGACAAATCTGGAGACAGGCAGGTCAAGAAAGTGTGGAAAATTGATAGATTTACTGGAAAACTAACCATTTGAGAAGAATGAGCATTATCTTGCTGAAAGATAGCTGTTTGCAATCCTGCCATAAAAGGAACACATGAGAGCAAAGAATTTCATGAACATATCACCATGTTGTCACTGTCTCTTACATCACTACTAGGGGTGGTGAATGCCAGCAGTTGAGACAGTGTGCTGTTCAGCAGTAAAGGTTCAAGCATTTTACCAGTGGTCCTCCACACTAACATAGTTGTCTATTTCTGAACAGAACTGGGATTTGTTGCTTAAGACAATATATTGCCAGTCCATAGCAGTCAGTACCTCTCTCTCATGGCATCACTGCAAATGAAGTCAACATTTTTAGAGTGCTAACAGCAAGACACATAGTGAGTAGTTGCCATTCATATAAACTTGCCTCTGATAGTTGCCTGCCAATGGTACAAGAAGACACTGGATAAGAAAATTCTGTAGTAAAACTTCTATACATATCTGGACGATAGACAAAGATACCATTGCAGCTGTTTGTGCTTGTCTAACAATCAGAAAACCATCTCGCCTGGTAGTTTATCTAGGGCAGTGGTGAGTAACCCTTGACACACATGCCAAATGAGCATACCAATGCTTTTTTCTAGCACACAATCCAGGGGTCATCTTAAAAAATAAATATCCAACATCTTTATTGAGTTGTATATTTTAAGTTAATAGAATAGAATTATTGAGTTGAGCAATATTAAATAAATATGCAATAAAGAAACAAACACTATCAACTGCTTTAGTAATAAGTAATAAGAAAATGAATCAAATATCTTATTTCCAAGACATAACTATTTCTGCAATTTATTGACTTAGAAATTTTAACCTGTTCAGTTGTTGCATTATTTGCCTGGCAGCAAGACAGAGGCTGATTTCTTTATCATCATTTTATATATATTTTTTTATGCTTTGTGAAGAATTTATGAGGTTTTTAAAGTGTATAATATATATACTTAAAAACTTGATTATCCAGAACAGTTAAAAAGAAAAAAACTAGAATCTGTAGCATTGTGCACACTACAGAGTATAATACACAGAGACCAAACACTTCATGTAACTGGAAATTACTGTGTCATCTGTTCATTGTTACACCATAAAACTAGGTCATATAAATTTTGTTATGTTAAATTTTGAGTAAATTAGTTTACTTGCAAACACATTAATGCATTATAGTATTTAACTTATATTGATAGTTCATGAAACTTTAAATTCACAGTGCTTGATGTACCCAAAACAAAATACAAACAAGTTTCTGCATTATCTGAAAGACCCTTTCATCCCGTCAAGTTTTCACTGTACGTGGATTTTTGATTATTTTGAAATGTTTTCTCAATACTTAAAAGACACCAAATAATAACACGCTCCCAAAAATTTTGCATCATAAATTTGGTGATTTTGGTGCACACACTTATAAAGATTGGACATCCCTAGCGCATCTAGAGCCTGACCATCATGTGTGATTACCTTCACATATCCACTGCCCCTAGCACTTCCATACAGTTAGGCCGAATGGCTAGATGGTCAGCAATTCAATGAAATGGCCATCCTACTTCTCTCAGTCCAATAATGCAACCTTTCTCAAACTCAATTAGCTGTATTTGGTTGGTTGGACCATACTGGCATGCTTGCATTCAAATACTTTCAAACAACAGGTACAGTGCAAATTCTGAACACAGTGAGCCTCTGTAAGCCTTTTTAACCCTAAGGCACTTAATGGCATTGATTAATATGCAACTGTAATCACTTATGTACCTGTCAGAGACATAGTGTATGCAAAGTTTTGCAGTAACAAGAAAATTCTATCTGGAAATGTAACTTTTTGCCAATGTGTATATTTTCACAAAACTTTTTTAAGAACATAAAAACAAAATAATATGCAGTCATGAAAAAACAGGACATCTCAATATTATAATTATAATAAAACTGGGAGTAATAATCATTCAACATAATAATATTAATATCAGATCATTTCTTTAGATGGTATTTTTTTTAGAATTTAATTAACATGTTAAAATATTGTTCTAAAATAAATGTAGCTAATTCTGCATATTTGTTTACATTGTGTAAAACAATGAAATCTACTAATAAATTATAGTGGGAAACTATATTATTGATACATACTAATTATTAAATCATAACATAACAGTAAATTCCTTTATACATATTAAATTCTCTCAACATGGTGTGTATCATTTGTCCAATACATTTTAGGTCAAACTTCAGTAATGTGATCACAGTAGTATCATTAATATTAATAGCATCATTTTTCTTGTTTCTGTTTCTGTTAAACTTGGCTGATCTGCTAGCAGTGTGCACTAAGGAGGAACAAAAACCAGTAATTTGATTTCTCTAGTGATTTGCTGACCAACAATCTTAAGCCAGCAATTCACATCAAATGCTGAGGCCTATTGTCAAAGAAAGTGTTGTTGCTGCATGACATACACGGCTGGCCAACCATTGAAACCATTACTCACTTGAATTTCAAGGTGCTGGAACACCCTGTTTACAGCCTAGATCTCATCCTTTCTGACTATCATCTCTTTGGACTGCTCATAGATGCTTTAAAAGGTTGTGGACTGTTGGACCAAGTAGACTAGGTAAGGACAAGAAAGGAGACTAGGTAGAAAAATGATGTATTTGTTCAATCCCTACATTTGTGTAAATAAATTAAAAAAATAAAGTGCAGACAATTTTTGACTTTTCCTCATAGTTTCTTGCTCTGCTGTTGGAAATTCTAATCATATGCAGTGATACAAAGACAAAGTTATTCTGTGATCTGGCTTCTCAAGGAATTTTAATACTATATTTAATCATTAACTTCAATCTCTGTAATTACCAACAATGCTAATCAACTTGTTCTCAAATAATCAGTACTAAGTTAGTTACTAACTACTCTGTAGTTCATACAAGGCAAATTGACAGCACTGTACTATCTTATTATTATTTTCATGAATTACATTTGTTGCTTGTTCTTGGGAACTCAATTCTTAGACTCATTTGATTTTTGAAAGTTATGAATTGGTTAAAGTATTCCCTGGTTAATTCCAACAATGGCTAATATTAACAAAGATCATTTGTCCTTACGTCTCTCATGTCATGTGACTTTCACAACTCTGACAAGGTTTGAAATCATTCTCAGAATACAGTTTGTTATGCTCTGTGATGACCATTTTACCTGGAGGCAATCTTGTCCAGAAGTGGAATGTTACTTTTATGCTTTATATTTAAGTTATATTCTTAGTATTGGGTTAAACCAAAAGTTCATTCAGTTTTTAGAAAGAAATAAAATATAATATTTTGAAATAAATAAAAACATTTAATCCACAATGTATTCACCCTTCTGTTCAATAACCTTATGCCACCTGATGGGTAGTTTCATAATTCCGTCTGTGTAAAATTGGGTGGGTTTCTGATTGAAGAAATTATCAATGTGATATACTGTATTTCAAAAAACTGGATACTTAATTATATAACACTCACCAAATAAACCATCACCAGTTCATAACCAAACAGAAAAATTCTTTCTACGAACGTTTTCATATATATGTAATAGACATCCTCAGGTATCGACGATATCGAACTAACGGCTAGTAGAATAGTGTGACCATAGGGTCGGCACCTCTTTGGCGCCCTGTCAGGATGACACCACCGAGTCTCTAGGGGACTCGGAAATCGTGACGTTAAGTCTAAAGATTCGCGAGCGGTAGCGGGTGAGCGATTGGATTCGGAGTAGAGGTGAGGAGAGAGACGAGAAAGTAACTTACTCGGACTCCATAGTAACAAATAAATAACAATTTTAATTAAGTCGAACTAAATACTATACAGAGATACTAAATACTATCGGGCATATCATCGTTCTTAACTATACTAGGCCGTTGAGAGAGAGAGTGTTTACAAACGAATCGCGGGTTGATAAATACCTTGTCGATGGACAGTTCTTTACCGTTGAATCTTGAATCAGAATCTTGTCCGTTCACTGGTGTGGAGGCACGGAGGAGTGTAGAGGCTTAATCCAGCACGAATGTTTCTCTCGGGTTTAATCCTGGGTCACGGTTTTAATCCGGTGTCACGGTTTTAATCCTGGAGGACGACTTTGTTGGGCGGACTTTGGATGACGACTGACCTCGGGGTCTTTTTTTCTTTTCTCTTCTTCATTCCTCTTGGGTTTTTTCCATGAGGTCAGGTGATGGCCTTTAACGGTCGCACGTCCAATATGTCTTCTCCATCAAAAGTTCCTGGTGACACATCCCTGACTAACTTGATCCGACTCAACAAGGAACAAACTCCGTGGGAAATAATTTTTATGGCTTTTAGCCTAACTCGATAAAACGTTCGAATTTAACCGATTAAAGTTTCCAATAATTAAAATTTAAAATAACACTTTATTGTGGGTCTGTTCGTCCCTCACAATAGAATGTTTTTGAAAGTTCCGTTTAACTACATAATTCGAATACATTGCGTTAAAATTGAAAATATGTAAAATATTTAAAACATATCTGAATAAATAATTGATTTCACGTAGATCATGACATAAATATCCTCCGTAATTTATAGTTAAACAGAACTTTCAAAAACATTCTATTCTACTAGCCGTTAGTTCGATATCGTCAATACCTGAGGATGTCTATTACAAATAGATGAAAACATTTGTAGAAAGAATTTTTCTGTTTGGTTATGAACTGGTGATGGTTTATTTGGTGAGTGTTATATTATCAATGTGATTTTTGATACCTTCTAGAGATTGAAATTCTATGCAATTTAAATTATTTTGCAATGAATGAAAAAGATGATAGTCTGAGGGAGCAATATCTGGAGAATATGCAGGGTGACTCAAAACATCCCAGTTAAAGTCTAGAAGTTTTTGGCGCATGTTTAACAATATGTGCGGTCTTGCATTATCATGATGGAATACCACTCCCTGTCGATTTGCAAGTTCTGGACGTTTTTGATGCACTGCAGCCTTTAGTTCATCCAGTTGGAGACAATATTTATTGGAATTAATTGTTTGGTTGTTGGGTAAAACCTCATAATAAAGAACCCCTTTCCAGTCCCACCAAACTGAAATCATTACTTTTCTGGGATGCAAACCAGCTTTAGGTTGTGGCACTGGAGGATCACCTGGTTTACTCCAAGATCTCTTATGTTGAATATTGTTGTAAACTATCCATTTTTCATCACCTGCTAGTAATCGCTTTAAAAAGGGATCATCTTCATTGCGTTTTAAAAGTGAATCACATACAGAAACACACTCAATAAGGTTTTGTTCACTTATGTGAGATCCGAATAGCCCCTGGGTCTAAATAACAATTTAAAAATAAAATTAAATTATTGTAGAAAAATATTCTTTCATTTTGGTGTGAAATTAACAGTTTTCTAACGTGGGAAAACTGATAAAACAGCCACTTCCTTTAATGGAAACTGAAGCATCCTTTGTTTTCCCCTTATCTGTTACAAATCTCAGCACCATGAGAATTGTCGACCTCTCATTTATTCCCCCTTTTCATCCGTTCACGTGAAAGAATCCAAGTATGATGATTGGTCGTAAATCAAGAGATATAGTCAAAGTTTGGCAGAATTCAGAGAGTACGTCTGCAGATCTGAAAGTGGAAAGAGGTTTCCATATTTTCTCCCTAAGGCCAATGCCCTTAGTTAGAGAGTACGCCAGAAGATCCCATGAAGGGAAGACATAGTCCATTCAAGCTCTTAAGGCCAACGCCCTTAGTTATGAGTATCGTATCCAGAAGGTAGACATCATTATTCCATGTTAAAATGAGTTAGTTAGGAAATAGAAGAAATGTTTATATTGTGCCTATCAAGACCTCTCCATGAACAGAATTCTGAGAAATAGAGAAACAAAGTAACTTCGACAAATACAGAAGAAGATAAAGTCAACTAAAGAGGTTGTATGTTTATCATAAATTTGTGAGCTCTCTCTCTCGGCGCGTATATTTTGATTTATTCATTATCTAAATCGATTGCATTTAACTATTTCAATTTTTGTATAATTTGTTTATTTTAGTTTATTAAATTTTTCATTATTATTTGTTAAAGAAATGTCTCTTGATAACTCTCTGAATCAAATCCATATCATATCCACATGCATGTTAATCTGCGTGTAAAATAACTGATTAACTGGTGTCAGGTCCCTGACGAGGAAGAAGGTGAATTCGCCATCACCTACTTCCGCTCTAAATTTATTTAAACTGTAAGTCCCTCCGCACTCCATTTTCCTCAACTTAGGAAAAGCCATTCTTTTGGACAACTAGAGAACTAGTTTTACCAACTAGAAGCCGATTAAGTGATACAAGAGTAATAAACTACTCTGTACCCCCGGCTAGATCTCACACTTAACTTATGGGGAACCCAAACATCATAATGGGAAGTGTATCCAAGGCTAGCCAAATGTCTGACAACAGATGTTTGGGATATTTTTAAGATGTCGGCTATCTCTCGTGTTGTTTTATGCTGATCATTTTGAATTAAAGCTGTTACGGACTCATCTTCTATGGTTGAAGGTCGTCCTAACCAAGGTGCATCTTCGAGAGAAAAATCTCCCTCCCTGAATTTTGAAAACCATTTCTGACATGTTCGATCAGTAACTGCATCATCCCCATATACAGCACATATCTTTTTTTGAGTTTTTGTTGCATTTTTTTCCTTTTTGGAAATAATAGAGCATCAGATATCGAAAATGCACCTTCTTATCTTCCATTTTAATGTTTTTTTTTTCTTAAAATTAACAAAATTTAAAAAATAGCTGTAATTAAACTTATGTAATAAATATGCAGATATTCATAATGTCAACTTAAACAAGTTAAAACTTGATAAGCACAACAGAGGCACCACAGACGAGCGATTATGTAAATACCCGAACGAACTTTTGGTTCAACCCAATATTTTTTTGTTTAGAGGAAAAGTCAATATAAGTTAATATATTTTCAATATTTAATTATTATTGTCTCCTGAAACTCTTGCTATTAAAAAAACTGATCTCATATTTCATTTATGAAAACTAATAGAATAATTTATATATTGTGTACTTTATAATTATTCTCTGTAAGACTTGTAAAATAAAAATGCCAAAAACTGTCCACATTTATTTGATAAGATTATACTGAGATGTAATTTAACCCAATTTTAAATTCTGTTCAATTAGTTATAAAATATAACAACTTGTAAATATTAAAAAAAAACCAGTTATTAAAAAATTAATTTATATTCAGATGATTATTTAAAATATTNAACATCATAATGGGAAGTGTATCCAAGGCTAGCCAAATGTCTGACAACAGATGTTTGGGATATTTTTAAGATGTCGGCTATCTCTCGTGTTGTTTTATGCTGATCATTTTGAATTAAAGCTGTTACGGACTCATCTTCTATGGTTGAAGGTCGTCCTAACCAAGGTGCATCTTCGAGAGAAAAATCTCCCTCCCTGAATTTTGAAAACCATTTCTGACATGTTCGATCAGTAACTGCATCATCCCCATATACAGCACATATCTTTTTTTGAGTTTTTGTTGCATTTTTTTCCTTTTTGGAAATAATAGAGCATCAGATATCGAAAATGCACCTTCTTATCTTCCATTTTAATGTTTTTTTTTTCTTAAAATTAACAAAATTTAAAAAATAGCTGTAATTAAACTTATGTAATAAATATGCAGATATTCATAATGTCAACTTAAACAAGTTAAAACTTGATAAGCACAACAGAGGCACCACAGACGAGCGATTATGTAAATACCCGAACGAACTTTTGGTTCAACCCAATATTTTTTTGTTTAGAGGAAAAGTCAATATAAGTTAATATATTTTCAATATTTAATTATTATTGTCTCCTGAAACTCTTGCTATTAAAAAAACTGATCTCATATTTCATTTATGAAAACTAATAGAATAATTTATATATTGTGTACTTTATAATTATTCTCTGTAAGACTTGTAAAATAAAAATGCCAAAAACTGTCCACATTTATTTGATAAGATTATACTGAGATGTAATTTAACCCAATTTTAAATTCTGTTCAATTAGTTATAAAATATAACAACTTGTAAATATTAAAAAAAAACCAGTTATTAAAAAATTAATTTATATTCAGATGATTATTTAAAATATGTTTAAAGATAATTATAATATATATAAAAAATTTCATAATAATGAGAACATTGCAATAAAAGATAAAAAAAGGGTGGTTTGCATTTTTCAGTAATGCATATTTAGACAAACTGCCAATTTAATCTCTCTAAAAATATATAAATATATATTCATATGCATTTTTGTTTCTTTTATAATATTTTTGAAAATACTTTTAATTATCCACTTTTGTACTTTTAATATACAGCACATTCCAGTTAATTGCTAATTGGGACCACTGTTTATTTGGGACATATATCAAAGGACAGAAACAAAAGATATAATATAAGACAAATTTACTTTGCTTATTTGGGACATCCCACCACTTTATTGGGACAGCATGTGCAGGGCTGACGAAAGAGAAGGGAAGCTAGAAATTTTTCCTTGGGCCCTGAGAAAATATCATAGCCCATAGTGGTTTCAACCCCTATAAATTAATGTTATTTTTACTAATAATAAATAAAATATTTGACTGACTTTAATTAATAAAGAAACATTCTACTTATCTTGTTTGTTCAAAAAAAAAATAAAGAAAAAAACCTGGCAACAGAGGCCCAGTAAGGTGAAGAGGAAGCCAGCTTTACCCTGGACCCTGCACAAGCTCTTGACAGCCCTGAGCATATGCAACAAAGAAGAGTACTGTACATGATAATGGCTAGTGGTAAAACTAAATCAGAAGAGATGGAGGATATACAGTATTTATATATCTACAAAGATGGGTCACACAAATGTCAAAGCTACAGATGGGTGATTATTGTGATGGAAACCAGACAAGAAATAAAATTTAATAGGGCACACAGTGAAAAAACAGTGCTGACACTACAAGTGCTAAAGAGTGGAAATCAACTAAGTTGCTTGAATTGCTGTAGAAATTTAGATCTGATCAAATCTACAATGCAAATAAAACAGAGCCATTTTATCATACCTTGCAAAAAATAATTGTTTCTTTTTTGTTTAATAATTACATTTTAGTGTTATTTTTAAACTTGAATTTATTTACATATACAGTATATATTCACACTGAACATTAATTATATTTTTCAATGAACTTTCAATGGTTTTGTCTTTATTGATCATTTTTTATCTTGGATTTTTTTTGTTTCCTTAATATTTGCTTTATTGGGGGATAGCCACTTAATGGACAAATTAATCGAGTTCTGGTATGTCCCAATTAAGTGGAATCAACTGTGTCTCCAATTTTCAAATATTTTAAAATAATATTACTAAAACTTACAATGCTTTTAATTAAATTTTACATTAACAAATTAAATATATTTTTTTACTTTTTCTTTACTTTTGTTAAAGAAGTCATTTAAAAACTAAAAGTAATGAAATAATGACAATACCTCTCCTCCTAAAACCCTTGCTAATAAAAATATAACCAAAGATCCAAATATCCACATTGTTACAATCCAAGAAACAACCTGAAATATATATAAAAGCATTCTATTTTATTTTTAACAATAATTATAAATAATTATCACTGTTGATTTTTTTAGGAAAGTACTTAAATAACTTCATTTAATATTTATAAAAATTCTATTACATATCACATAACCATTTATTTTTATAATTTAATGAACAATGATAATTATGAATTTAAAATTTATATAGTAATGGGATGTAAAATATTAAAAAAATTGAAAAAACTTGAAAATTATTAATTTATACAGTATAAATAAAATTATAAATATAGTGTGATCATTACACAACTTCCCCATAATGTATGATAGAAGCTTAATATTTGCACATTCTTTATCCAGTCAATTCACATAAACATAGTTCAGTATTCCTACATTGTTTCCTTAATATTTGCTTTATTGGGGGATAGCAACTTAATGGACAAATTAATCAAGTTCTGATGTGTTCCAATTAAGTGGAACCAACTATGTCTCCGAGTATACTATATTCTTCCTATATTTGTAAAGATAAAATTCACTTACCCACAAAAGAATTAGCAAAACTAATTAAGCAATGAATAACAAAAGACAATTAAACAATTTTTAATGTTTTTATCTTAAATGTATTTTACTGCAATTTGTGTTTTCAACCATAAGACTGAGCTAGTAGATACTATTTTGTACTATTTCTGGAGTTATTATAATAAAGTACTTAGGGGGATAGTAAACATTGTGTTTTACATTTGTATGCATTGTGAATGCTAGCATTATGTCGTATAAGTGGATTTTAATTATAGATTGCACATATGGGCGCAAAATCAGAAGTGCTTTAAACTAAAAGGTCCATTGTGTACTCCATAAGAAATTACTTTGGAAGTTTGATCCCTTTAAAAGAAAGATAATAGACATCTGAAGGAAAAATGGGAAATATTGCCAAGGCTAAAAAAAAAAAAAAATGAACAAGACCTGTCTAAACGAAGTTCTGCACTCACAAATGAGATGCAGAGAAGTCTCAAAAACTTGCAAATATGGAAAAAAGCAGAAGAGAAGAGTTTCATTTAGCACAAATGTTTACAAAAGTGACCAAAACTAGTCACAATGTCAACCAAAAATGAACATAATTTTTACCAAAAAAACTGAATGATCTACACAGAGAGCAAGCTAGGCAAAAATGCCTTACTCTGCTTTAGACCAGGAATTATTCTCCACAATATTGACTAAAAAAGTCCACTCTTTAATATCACTAGAAAAAAAAATATAAGAAAAAATATTAAAAACTGATTCAGGTCCAATAAAGGATAAAAAGCTTCCTGCTTTTTAGGTAAATTAGCACTATATTGTCAGCAATTCCCTCATGCCATAGCACCCACAAGAGAAGAACTTTGTTGTGAACAACCAGTTCAAAGAGATGCAAACAGCACTTCCAAATAAGTGCTGAAGTGATGTCAAGTGCCTGAAAAGCAGCTTGACTGTCAGAAACAACATAGATAGCCTTATTAAGAGGACATCTATGTAAAATGATGCAAACACACTAAATAATAGCTAACAACTTAGTTCAAAACACAGTGCCATTGGGACAGAAGCCTCTACTCAAGCATTTCCCATTAATGCCAGCACAGTATCACTATTGATTTTGGATATATCTGTAAACTAGGAAAATTTATAAAGATTAAAAATAAACTAAAATCAACAACATTATCTAAACAAACCAACAGTTTGTTTAGATAACATTGTTGATTGTTGTTCAATATTAAAATTGGTTTTAATATTCTTAATGTCAACTCTTAAATAAAATCATATAAACACATCTTTCATATGTTTCCAGCAGTAACTTTACAAACAAATGTTTGCAGCCCAATTTAAGGACTGCTTCAGGTTAGAAGCCATTCCAAAAATGAAGGAGCTATGTTGAGTTCTAAAGTAGAACCATTTGAATATTCTGTGACATTATTTAAAATACTGTACTTACATTGTGATTCAATATTTATACATTTAACCCCTTCTCCGTCATCTGAGTATTCAAACCTCTTTTTTTGTATTCATATTTATTGTTACTTGCATTCATCTTTTATTTTTTCTGTTAACATTCACTCATGTTTTCACAAATGTATGTAGTGTATATCTAAAGTATGTATGTATAACACTATAAAAGTTTTATAAATTTGTTTAAGTGGTTTTGGAAATATTGTTGTTTTTGTGATCCATGTCCAATTTTTGATGGGCAGTGTATATACTAGCATATGCACCATTGAATTTCAATGGGACATTTAATAAACAGTTTCTCTATGTGTTCTGTGTTTTGTTTTCATATAGGTGTGAAAGTGTTTGCTTTCTTTTGTTATTGTTATAATTTTAATTATTGAATAGGAAAACAAAAAAAATGAACAAAATTTAGAATGATACCAAACATGAACCACAACCACACCATATCATACAGTAGAACCTCGATTATCCGACCCCCTATCAACCGACCCCTCGGTTAACCGACTGTCCTAGTCGGCAAATTTCAAATAATGTGGTGCTACAATATTTGGCTGTCTTGGCTACTTTAATATTATTTTTACGTGTTTTAGCTGGCAACACTGGATCGACCATGAAAGGGAGCAAGTATTTAAACGAGGCTTAACTTTGTAATTTTTAACGATACAATAGCGATGATTATTATTTTAAAAAATTTTTGTTAGGCTTAACATCGATGAAAATTCAACGCAAAGTAGGTTAATAGCGATATACTAATATACTAATATACTAATTACATGGGATATAATAATATACTACACTAATAATGGATTTTTTCATACTTTTCGGTTATCCGACTTTTCAAC